>NC_045426.1:161363312-161595812 GCF_902635505.1 Sarcophilus harrisii | reverse complement strand
AAGATGCTTTGGTCAGAGAATCATTTTCTCTAACCAAATCACACCATACAAGTATCTGCCTACATCATCATCATCACCACCACCATCACTGTCATCATCAGAGCAGCTAACATATATAGAGAAATTTTTTTTACGTACCAGACACTGCGCTAAGTATTTTATAATTATTATCTCATTTTATCTTCATATCAATCCTGAGAGGTAATTGTTGTTATTATTATCTCCATTTTACAGATGAGGAAATTCAAGCAGTCAGAGATTAAGTGATCTGCCCAAGATCACACAGCCAGTAAAAATGAGGCCAGATTTAAACTCAGTTCTTCCTTCCTGACTTCAAGCCTAGCTCTATCTACTATGTTCACCTAGCAGCCCCTGGTCCATTTCCTCTAAGTATTCAGGGTATAATTAAGTTGCTGACTGTTAATCTGGACAGTTCATCTAATCTTTCTGAGCTTCAAGTTCCTTATTTGCAAAATGGGAAAATAATAGTATTTACCTCACAGAGTTGTTCTAAGATCAAAAAGATAATGTGTATAAACCTCTCTTCCAACCCTAAAGTTCAACATAACGATGATGTTATTTTTATTCTTAAATAATAGATATGTATATGTCACCTGAATATCCAACTCTACTACTGTTGTGACTTCATTCACCATAATATTTTAAAGATGGCACACTAGAGTTCTGGGCCTGGAGTCAGGAAGATCTGAATTCAAATCTAATTTCACTTACTAGCTGTGTAATCCTGGGCAAACCATTTAATTGCTGCCTTATTTTCCTCATCTCTAAAATGAGAATAGCAATAATATCTACTCCCAGAATTGTTGTAAAGATGAAATGAGATATCTTTAAAGCACTTTATAAATTTTAAAGTATGTAATAAATCATAGCTACGATGATGGTAATAATTATTAAAGAACTAATCTGTGACACAGTCAGGAATGCCTAGCTCCAGAGCAAGATGTCTCAGGAAAGATTTCTTTATGGGGCTGCTATGTCCTACACTTCAGACACAAAATGTTCTGAAGGGTTCTCTTGGCTACCTCTCCAAGCATCCCTATAGATTCAGGCAGATAAGCAGGACTTGCTCAAGTAACCTAGAACACTGCTCTTTTATATATTGGAATCCTGTCAAGTTCTTTTCTTCCCCTTGTTTCTATGCTTGTGTGTCCAAAGGATCTGAAAGGGCAAATTTCAGAATTCACTGTAGGATTGGTGAGAGATCTTGAAGGCCTTTTAATAGAAAAACTTTTATTAATAATAGTAATTATTCATTAATTAAACATGTATTAAATAAATAAATAAAACTGAATATTATTAAATTTATTAAATATTAATTAGTAATACAAACTTTTTTTTAGGACAGATCCCTATAAATAAATGACTACAGTGTTACCTTCATGTAAACTATAAGCTCTAATTGGCTTCTGTTTGGTTGGAGAGGGCACCATTGTCCTGATAAATTTGGCCAAAACTCCTCCTTTCAGCTTCCTAGGGCTCTTTTATAATTTGGATAATTAAGGTGAAAGTGAGAGAATGCTGAGTCAGGAAATGGGAAGGCTAACTTTAAACCTGAGAAATGGAGACAGAACAAAAAGACAGTGTGGAATAGACAATAAAGAGATTTATTTGTGAAAATAGGGAGAGGTCAAGGTTAAAGTAGTCTTTGTAGACACTGGAAAAAAGAGAAAATTTGGATGGAAAAAAAATCCTTCAAAATTTGGATGGATTCATCTTCTCATTGGCACAGACATGTTCTCTACCAGTGCAGACTTGAACAATTATGCCTTCTCGTCCTGTACAATGAGATCCATCATCATTTAGAAGGAGTTAGACAGCTACAGAAGAAAAAGGAGGAGAAAGAAGACGAAAAAGAGGAGGTGGTGGAAAAGGAAGAGGAGGAGAAAGAGGAAGAAGAGGAGAAGGAAAGAAGAGGAGAACAACAAGGAGGAGGAGGAGAAGGAGGAGTAGGAAGAACAGGAAGAGGAGGAGGAGGAGGAAGAGCAGGAGGAGGAGAAAAATAGCATTTTCAAACCTGACATTAAGATGACATTTTGCTGTCTTGACTTGTGAGTAAATTGGGTTTAAGTGGAGAGCTGTGCAAAGTCTTTCGTTTCCCTGTCACCTCCAGAATAATTGAGCAGTTGTAAAGGTGACAAATCAAATTTTGTCCTTTAACTACTTTCTCTTATCTGTTTGCTAATACCAGAAATTCCTCCATGGTTGGGCTTTTCATTTTACAATTAGAGACCTTTGGGAAAGGTCACACAATAACTTAAATTCAAACTGTATTAGTCAACTACTAGGAAATTCTGGAGGTGTTCCAATGGATAGAGTGCCAGGTCTAAGATCAGGAAGACTTGCCTTCTTGAGTTCAAATATTGCCTCAGGCACTTACTAGCTGTATGGCCCTGGGCAAATCACTCTATTCTGTTTGCCTCACTTTCCTCTTCTAAAATGAGTTGGAGATTGTGATTGTGTCTGAATACAAATTGTGTCTGAATACAAACTGAAGCATTCTCTCTCTCTTTCTTTCTCTCTCTCTCTCTCTCTCTCTCTCTCTCTCTCTCTGTCTGTCTTTAATGTAATTTTTCTTAGGGGTTTTTCATATGTGGTTTCTTAATTGTGGGAGAAGGAAAGAACCTGGAATTCAAAATCTTAAAAACAAATGTAAAAAAAAAATGTTTTGAATGTAACTGGGGAAAATATTTAATTAATTCAAATAGAGCTCAAACTGAATAGGATAAAGTCTGACAGAATCTTAAATATTATATCCAGAAACAAATATATTGCCTGTGGTATCATGTGCCTGAGTACATATGTATCTGTTCTGCAGCACTGAGAGTAAGGGTCAATGGGAGCACTGCCAAGATTCTTTTTTTCTTTTTTGCTAGGATTATTTTGCTATTGCTAAAACTGTCTGCAAGTGAGGGAAACCCAAAGAGGAGTAGGGAGCTGATTAGGGTGACTGTCTTTATTGAAAAATAAGGTAACTAGATACCATAAAATATTAATACACCTACTTATTCAGGACTTATATTGAATAATTGCTTTGTTCTTCTTCTGGATTGTCTGGATTGTCTTTGTTTTTGTACTTGTATGTGCAATACTTTCATTTATAATTTTTTTAAAAATCTCCATAAGAAATGCAAATTAAGACAACTCTGAGGTACCATTACACACCTCTCAGATTGGCTAAAATGACAGGAAAAGATAATGACGAATGCTGGAGGGGATGTGGGAAAACTGGGACATTGATACATTGTTGGTGGAACTGTGAATGGATCCAAACATTCTGGAGAGCAGTTTGGAACTTTGCCTAAAGAGCTATCAAAATGTGCATGCCCTTTGACCCAGCAGTGTTTCTACTGGACTTATATCCCAAAGAAATATTAAAGGAGGGAAAGGGACCCACATGTGCTAAAATGTTTGTGGCAGCCCTCTCTGTAGTGGCAAGAAACTGGAAACTGAGTAGATGCCCATCAATTGGAGAATGGCTGAATAAATTGCGGTATATGAATATTATGGAATATTATTGTTCTGTAAGAAACAATCAGCAGGATGATTTCAGAGAGGCCTGGAGAGACTTACATGGACTGATGAGCAGAACCAGATCATTATACACAGCAACAACAAGATCATACGATGATCAATTCTGATGGATGGATGTGGCTCTTTTCAACAATGACATGATTCAGTACATTTCCAATGATCTTGTGATGAAGAGAGCCATCTAAACCCAGAGAGAAGACTGTGGGTGCTGAGTATGGATCACAATATAGTATTTTCACTCTTTTTGTTGTTGTTTGCTTGCATTTTATTTTCTATCTTATTTTTTTCCTTTTTTGATTTGATTTTTTCTTGTGCAGCAAAATAACTGTATAAATATGTATGCATATATTGGATTTAACATATATTTTTATTATGTTTAACATATATTGAATTACTTGCCATGTAGGAGAGGGGTGAAAGGGAAGGGGGGAATTGGAACACAAGGTTTTGCAAAGGTTAATGTTGAAAAAATTATCCATGCATATGTTTTGAAAATAAAAAGCTTTCATTAAAAAGAAATCATATATAATAATAAAATACAATGCATTAAAAAAAAAAAAAAACCTCTACAATCAACTTGTTCCTGTGCCAAAATTTTGCCCTTAGAATCATACCTTTGGTTAGGAAATTGAAGGCTCTCATTAAAGACAGATATATTCCATGGGAAGGTGATACCTTCTAATGAGTGTAATATATCTAAGAAGCAATAGTGAAAGGAAACACAACTGAACCTTGCCTAAAATAGTGGAATACGAATGGAGGATAGTTACCAATCAGAAGAAAATGGAAATGGCAGAGATGAAAGGGTTAAAATTTTCAAGGTATGGTGTCTGATCAAATCCAACATATATTGGCCGAACATGTAGTATATTATTAGATATTTCACTTTAAATAATTAAGAAATTAAAAATATTTTAAATTTTTTAAAGACACCTATAGAGAGCAACACATTTATCAAAAACAGACAAAGGACCATAGGTCTAGAGCTAGACCTCCTGGTTTTTACAGATAAAGATACTGAGGTAGATAGAGTTTTAATGACTTCCCAAGAGCACATAAGGTAATAAGTATCAGAGGCAGGATTTGAACCTAGATCCTCTGTACTACAACTGATTTGGATATATTTGTGTGTTCCGTTTGAGTCCAACTTTTGGTGATCCCATTCGGGGTTTTCTTATCAAAGACATTGGAGTAATTTGCCATTTCCTTCTCCAGTCCATTTTACAGATAAGGAAACTGAGTCAGACATAGTTAAGTGACTTGCCCAGAATCAGACACAAGTATTTAAAACCAGATTTGAACTTAGGAAGAGAAGTGTTTCCTGATTCCAGGCTGGCCTATCCACTTTATCACCTATAGCTGCCCATTATAGTTGTATTTTCAGTCTTTTGATTTATTTTCCCAATATTTCATCAAATTAAGTTGGGGTTGGTAAGTAGTATCATTACTAAATTAGTATTGCTCCATTATGTTTTAGAGCAGCTTCCTTCCTGGTATGCATGGAAATGCAAAATAGTATATTCTAACCTTCAATTTCTATGTACAGATGTTCTTTCTTTTCCTCCAAGACACTATTGGTTTTGAAACAAGAATTTAGAATAGAATTATTTAGGAGTCACTATAGAACTGTCCTTTTGAATTGCATGTTGTCATTGCATGTTACCACTGCAAATGACTCTCATTGCCAGATGTAATATTTGAGATTGCAAGACATGTTTGAGTATGATGGTACAAGGTCAGTCGTGGGGGTAAATATGGCTTTATTGTTTATGCAGCCAGTTGACACTTCTACACAGATCTTACTTGGTTTCCATCGAAATAGCTATTATTAACTACTATTAATATATCGGATTGCTTTATATACCATATTGAAATGTGCCATATCGGTAGCCAACTCTATTGACTGCCTCACTGATCACACCTTTATGTAAAGGCTTTTAGGGGAAAGGCAATAGCCGCTGAATGAGACCCGTGTATCAAGAAAGGCTTCAAGTAAAGGTAAAAGTCTAAACTCAGCCTTGAAAGAAAGTTGAGATTCACTCCAGGGATTGCTACAGGCAATGCAAAATCCTTGAGCGAGGAAATGAAGTTTCGTGTGTGTAACAGCCTAAACCTGGTCTCTCTAGATACTAAAACTGTGAGGTGAGCAATGTGTAATTAAAATTATATAATAAAAGTTCGTATAGAAATTTAGGAGCACGAAGGGGTGACGAAAAATACCAGTTCAGTTGATTGGCAACCGTTAGTCTGGGGAGATTTGGAAAATGTTTGCTGCCTTCCGGTCTTGTGCAATGTTGACTATTGCAGCCCCGGAGTTCTGCCATAATGCCTACTTGGATTTCTGTTTTTCCAAAGCGTTTTTGAGCCCGGTGTCTACTAAACAAATTTTGCCCTCAGTCAGATTAAGGAGGAGATTGGGGGGGGCGTGTTCCTCCACCTACTGCTGGTGTTGGACAGGGGAGGTCCCACCCCATGGCAAAGAGACTCAGCCCATCCACAAGAAAGGTATAAGGATGCAGACCAGTTGGAGGCTAATTCTCTCTATTTCGCCAGCCCAGACTGCGGCAACTCTCCGGGCCCAACCCAGTGAGAAGCAGTTTGTACAGGTATCGGAGAGATGGTACCATCCGGAGGCAAAAAAGTGAAGAGGGTGAGTTCCGCTTGATCCACCAGCTCCCTCTATCTCCTGTGCTCACTCTATCTCGTCTCTCTCCAGTTCTCCGTTTGTCCCATTCCTCTCTTGGCTCCCATGTAGAGTGCCCACCAGCACATTTAGTCTCTCTGGTTTTGAGCTCTAGATGCCCCACACTCAGCTACTACCCCCTCAGCATCCCCCTATTTCTAAATCCTCAAATCTTGAGGCTCCGGAATCTTTCCAGACGTCCCGAGGTACAGAGGTGGGGTGGAGGTGGAGGTAGACATAATGTATCATAGTTCCTCGAAAGCAGAGAGATGTACTATGATCTGGCGGCTAGGGCTTCTCTTCCCGACGCAAAGCAGAGAAAAAGGTAAATTTGCGGTTGCTGATTTGAGGAGGTCGGAAGAGGTAAGGTGTTCTGTCGCTGATGCGAGGAGAAACCAAGAGCTCTGGGACTGGGGAGTTGGCGGGGAGAAATGGGGAGACGATCTAAATAAGTACACCTCTGAGGTAGGAGAAATGTTTGGCTGAAATTTTCTCAAACTAGCCACTAATATAGATACTGTCAGGATGGAAGCTCAGAAAATAGTGAGAGAGACAGACAGACACACACACACACACACACACACAGAGGCATGGGGAGAGAGAGAGAAAGAGAGAGAGAGAGAGAGAGAGAGAGAGAGAGAGAGAGAGAGAGAGAGAGAGAGAGAGTTAGTTTTCATCGGAGGCTTCTCTTCTCTGTTCTTTACTTTTCTATTTGTAAAACCAAAGGAGAAATTAGAAGTTTCCTAGAGCTACACCGCCGCTGTTATTTGATGTTAAGATCTAAGCTCAGAAATTGGATTTCCTGATCTTCTCATTCAGATTGGCAACGGGGCTAGCCAGAGAGCAGGGATGTTGGGCATGGGTTGACCTTAGCGATGGTGTTTAGAAGGAAGCTGAAGGTGGTTCTAGCACAAATCAGAGTCCCATGACTTCCTTCCATCCACCTGTTACCTTGTGGTTGTGTCCGAGGAACATCGACTTCTTGGCGGCAATTGGTAAAGCAGTGAGGGAAAGAAAAGGGTTGAGATGTTATAATTTCTTAATCGGAAGATACTTTCCAAAAAATTATAAACATATATGTAGCTACATTTTTTTCAGCAATCCAATTCACACTTTAAAAAAAAGAAGAAGAAATTTGTACATTTTTTTTTTTTTTTACAAATCTTTACCAAAAAAACCTAAAAAATAACTACATATGGAAATTGTTTTCAGGAAATGTGATAAAACTCCATTTTGTTTTATTCCTCCCCCTTTGTATTTAGGGAATTCTCCAACGTTTGGATGCTGGAGAGGTTGTAATTGGAGATGGGGGATTTGTCTTTGCCCTTGAGAAAAGAGGATATGTGAAAGCTGGACCTTGGACTCCTGAAGCTGCAGTTGAACACCCAGAAGCAGGTCAGTTCATAGAAATGGCTATATAGTGCTGTAGGTCTTGACCATTAAGATTCTATCCTGTGTACAACATCCTTCCTTTGCTAAGTACATGTCCTTTTCTTAACCTTTAAAAGGGAAGGAAGATGTCTACCATGCATTACACTGGATACTGTAGAAAGAAAATCCCATGGATACCATCTCTTTCCTAGCTTCTCTAGAAAAGTCCAGATTGGATGGGACCAAGAGGTACCCTGGTCTTTTCTGTTCAGTGTTATGTAGAGAGGTCTGGATTTGACATACAGTAGATCTGAGTATTGAATCCAAATTCGTACATTACCTTTGGACATATTATTTAAGCACTATTTGCCTCAGTTTCCTCATCTATAAAATGGAGGCAATAAAAGCAATAATAACTCCCAAGTTGTTGTGAGGATCAAATGATAGCATTTGCAAGTGTTTTACAAAGCATAAACTGCAATACAAATATTAGCCATTATTAGTGTTCTTATTCTTGTTATATGAAAAGGAATTTAGTAAATTAGAAAAGAGGAGGACAAAAGTGACTAAAGGAAAATGAAGAAATTCCAAAAGAACAATGAAACACTGTTCGAGGTTTGTTTGTTTTTTTGACTAATCAATACTTTTTAATAACTAATTCAACATTTTAAACTAATTAGCACTTTTTAGCTAATCATTTTCCTCTTGTTTAGTCACCCATAAATTCTCACTTTTATCTAATCAACTCTATTCAAGGTAACCTGATTGTCTCCCTACATGTTAGATCATGGACACCAGCCTCACATTAATCCCTAACTTTAAAAAACATATTAAGAGGGGCAGCTAGGTGGTGCAATGGATAGAACATAGATTCTGGAGTGAGGAGGACCTGGATTCAAATCCAACCTCAGACATTTGATACTTAGAATCTGTGTGACTCTGGACAAATCTCAAAACACACACACACACACACACACACACACACACACACAACTTGTTGGTACTCCAGACTTCTCCAGATATACTGAGTAAAAGTTTTGAGATAGTGATAAGAGATGAAGGAAGGAAGGAAGTGTTCGTAACATAGTGGTGAACAGATGTAAAGTTGAGGTTAGGAATCTTAAATGTAATCTACTATAGAGCAAGGGGAAGATCCTGCCATGGAATTTCAAGGAGAGAGGTTGACTAGCCAAAGTTAGTTTCATAATATGAAAATGATTCCTGGCTAAGTGCTGGGGAGAAAAAAAAAGGTAAAAGACAGTTCCTATCCTAAAGGAGTTTACAATCTCATGGGAAAAATAGCATGCAAACAACTATATGCAAAGCAAGCTATACAGAGGATAAATAGAAAAAGAATTGTTTCTCCAAGATGAGGAGAAGAGGAAAGAGTTGGAGAAGTTAGGAGACTAGTTGGAGGAGTTGGAGACTAGTGGAGAAGAAATGGTTTGGGAGTGAATTGAGGAATCAAAGTATTGGACTCAATACTCAAAGAGTAGGATTACCCAATGGAAGGCAGAGGGAAAAGTGAAAGGCTAGTAGTTATACTTATAATGGTTATAGTTATAGTTCAGGCAATTAACTATGGTTGAGAAATATCTGTTCAAACAAGAGTTTTTCCCACATTAGCATACTCTTACTTAGCAAACTACATGAATCCTGTTAAAACCAAAATAGAATTACTTTGGCTTAAAGTTAGGTATATGCCATTTCAGATATGAATATATCCATGCAGACATTATTTCTATTTAGCATTTGCTCTTTGGTTGTACCTGAGATACTCTTTTCTGTAACTTAAAAGCAACTAGTTGTTTTGACAGTCCTTAGAGAAATCCTACTAGAATATGAAAATAGTGTAAATTCTACTGCACTATCATTTATTTCTGCATTCCTTTGCCAGAAATAGATGAGTATGTGCATCAGGAGATGTGCAAGACTTATGATGCATTGCTATATGGCATTCTCCCTCTGGTTTACATTGTTCTTAATGTTAGATGATGATATGGTTGTAAGCATCTTTTATCATCTTAAAGTAAATTTGTTGATTTTTAAAATTTTATATAGAGCTTGCCTTTGTCTATTCAGTGATTTCTGTAGGATTTTAGAATAACAATAAATTTATTTTAAATAAAGTTATTCAATTATTAATTTTTACTTATTTATTTATACAATGATTTACTATTAAATTATTATTTTGAATAATAATAAAAATTTAAATGAAGCAGGTTTTAAATTGATTCTTCACTTTATAATTGGATATGATGATAAGTCTCATAATAATTATGAAACAAATAAAACATTTGCATTTGCCTGTATTAGAATTCTTAAAAATCACACTATTATTTTTGTTCTCATTCTGTGGGAAGAATAAATAATAATAAATCTTTTACCTGTGGCATTTTATATACAAATCATAAAGCTGAAGGATATTAGCTGTTTGATGTAAGGATGTAAGCAAAAAGGTATTTTTAAAAGGTAATGCAGCTTTGTGTTTTTAGTATTTAGAGCATGTTCCTTCCTGTCCCAGAGGGACAGGACATGAAGCAACAGGACATGAAGGCAACTTTTCATGGGTTTCCCCGCTGCCCCCAGAGTCTCCACTCCTGTTCACAGTCATGAATCCCCATACATATAAATACTTGTACTTTGCACTATACATGAGTCATTTTTAACCGGTGCTAACAACCTTGTGGAGTATTGCTTAGCAGTTTAGTATTTGGTGCAGAACTTCAGGAACATTCTGATTCTTTAACAAAAATTAAAAATAAAAAGGTTCTCCTCCGATGTTGAGGGTACAACTGAATAGGTGTCTAGGATTTTAGAGTAAATGCTTCCAGAGTCTTATGATGAAGAAGTTTAGACTGGTAGGACTGGAAAAGACTTTGAGAGGGCAGGAGACTTCCTTCTGCTTCCAAGTGTTCTAGAAACTGAGAATTTTACTTCCAATGGAAATAGCAAGATACAATTGTAATTCTAGAAACTTGGAATCAGGTGAACTAGGTCCTACAAAATTGTTAGATAGGGTATTGCTCAGTTATTTTTCAATCATGTCTGACTCTTCTGTGAGTCATTTGGGATTTTCTTGGCCAGCACACTGGAGTGGTTTGTCACTTCTTTCTCCAGCTCATTTTACATTGTCTCATCTGAGGCAAACAGAATTAAGTGACTTGCCACAAGCTGCACAGCTAAGAACTGTCTGAGGCCAGATTTGAACTCAGGAAGATGATTCTTCCTTACTCCAGGCTGGCACTTTATCTCCTGTTTTTTCATTTGTAAAAGAGGGAGAATGTCACCTTCAAGAATAACCTCACAAGCTATGAAAGTCAAATAAAATTTTATGTGGAAATCACTTTCTAAACTATAAATGTTACTAATATTTCATTGGTTCTATTTGGTGTTGCTGTTGGTTGTTGTTGGTTAATAAATTCTGTGCCTCAAATTATAAGTGATGAAATGATTAGTGAACAATTGTTGAAAAGGATTCCACTTTATTTCCATTTACAGTGAGACAGCTTCATCGGGAATTCCTCCGAGCAGGCTCAAATGTCATGCAAACCTTCACCTTCTATGCTAGTGAGGATAAGTTAGAAAATAGAGGAAATTATGTTGCAGAGAAGATATCTGTAAGTAAGATCCCTTTGTGAAATTAATGAAATGATGTGATACCTCTAGAATACCCATGCCACATTGGTACTTTTCAGGACTCTTGAAAATGACAGAAATTATATATATATATATATATATGTGTGTGTGTGTGTGTGTGTGTGCGTGTGTGTGTGTGTATGTGTGTGTGTGTGTGTGAATAAATAGCTCTATAACTTTAAAGTGCCTCAAAACTAGTCATTAAATAAGAATATATTGAACATTGGCGGAAAACATGCCAATGATGGCATTTACATCTCAGTATCTATTACTTATTGTTTTACATGGGGTACTATTGCCCTACATTAAACTCTAAAAGAAATGTCTGCTGTAATCAAAGGAATATAAATTTAGATGAATGCCATTCCTCCTCATTGACAAACTAGGTTTTGTCTTTATTTGTTCAAAAGATCATCATTTCAAAGTAGGAGGGTGGCAGCTAGGTGGTTTCATGAATAGCACTGCTATAAATCAGGAAGACATAAGTTCAAATGCAACCTGAGACGCTCTATTTGGCTCTTTTTTCTTAATTATAAAATGGAATAAGACCTTTAATTCCCAATGGAAATTCAATGATAATACATGCTTTTCTCATTTTAGGGGCAGAAAGTGAATGAAGCTGCTTGTGATATTGCCTTAGAGGTGGCTGCAGAAGGTGATGCTTTGGTTGCTGGTGGAGTTAGTCAGACACCATCATACCTGAGTTGCAAGAGTGAAACTGAAGTGAAAAAAATTTTCCGTCAACAATTAGAGGTCTTTATAAAAAAGAAGGTGGACTTTCTGATTGCTGAGGTAAATACAGTCCCCAGATAATAGTTCACTAGCTCACTCAAGATCAGGTCATTTGGTCTGATTCTTCTGCTTTGTATAGAATACTTAATGAATTCCTATTATTTTTATAACCCTCTATAAAGCTTGTTCAAAGAGAGCTAATACAGAGATTGTGAACTTTTTTGATGCTGTAGACTCTTGTGCAGTCTAGTGAAAGCCTGTGGACCTTTTCTCAGAATAATGTTTTTAAATACATAAAACAAAATACATAAGTTATGAGGGAAACCAATTATATTGAAATATAGTTACCAAAATATTTTTATTAAAGTTTCTGAGTCCCAAGTTAAGAAATCCTGACCTAATAGAATAGAAAGCTAAAAAGCAGCAGTCTTTTACAAGTTTTCTCTTGGGTAATAAGGGGAACACTGAATTTAAACCAAATTTTCTTTCAGTATTTTGAGCATGTTGAAGAAGCTGTATGGGCAGTTGAAGCCTTAAAAGAATCTGGAAAGCCAGTGGCTGCTACAATGTGCATTGGCCCAGAAGGAGATTTGCATGGTGTGTCACCTGGAGAATGCGCAGTGCGGCTAGTGAAAGCAGGTAAGCAGCAACATGTATCTGAGCACTCAAATCTTAGAAATGTCAAGCCCTTTTGATGTCATGAAAAAATGCTTTTGATGGATGTCATTAAAAAATGTACTTTGATGGATGAAACACTGTACTTGCTTTAGCTGCAAGGAAAATCAGAACCAAGGAGTGCTCTTTTCAGGATCTCACATCATTATTAAGAGGCAAACTCAGTTGTAATTAGGAGGTGGAAAATCAGTGTCAGTGGTAGAAACATTCCTAATGAATCACTCCCTAATTAAACCCATGGTTTTCTTTTAAGACAGCAAGTAAAAGCCACAGTAATTTGTGCCAAATGAATTTCCAGACTTTAGTGGCTTTTAAGTCAGTGTCCCAAAGTCTAAACTGGATTTTCTTATTCATGAGTATATCTTGTTTTATGAGATGTATCTTTTAAGTACAAAAGGGTCTCCTTTGGGAAATAATCATCTTCCTAACATAGATTTATATTTTCCTATATCAGGATATGCATGGGTATCAACTAGAAGCTATTTTAAAAGATTTATAACCATTGATTTTCTAACTATGAATATAGGGTAAGTGGTAGAAGACGCTAGATTTTTATACTATTCTTTATACTACCACATATATGTTAAATATATATGTATATATGTATAATTTATGGCTGTTATATTCATATATTTAGTTTATACATAGACATTGATCCATCTATATTTATATAGTAATCTCTCTATATTTTAGATAGTTATATATCACTACATATTTCTATATGCTATATGTGGGTGTGTATACACTATTATATATATGTATATATGATATATATGAATGCTAAGTATACATGCACACACATATACATATACATATACATAGACACATAAATACATTTCTCCAAGGAGATATTTGATCTAGGGTTTATACATACATGGGTGTGTATATATACAAGTATTCTAGCAGTTAGGGGGGTCTTCTATTGAGCTATGCTTCCCATTATAGATAGATAGATAGACATATATATTTAATAGATAGATAGATACATATATACACATTTATTTACAAATATTTGTATTCATATGTGTGCATGTATATGGGTTTATTTTACGTTGGCTGTATGCACATATGTATGTTATATGTGTCTATGTGTATATACTATAATAATCACATGTATGTATACTCACATGCATATATATATACATATATAAATATAGATAGTATATCCATACCTATAGAGAGAGCATTCCAACAACTAAGGAGGTGTCTTACATAGAGCCATTACTTCCCAATGTAGAGAATAAAAATCTTGGCCCAGATACCTCCTTGAAGATCATTTCAAGGTGATTTCTGAACCTGGCAGAAAAGTCCCCACTAATTTTCTATTCTGTATTACCATGGCCATAGCAAAAGCCACTGTTTTATGTTGTCATTTCCCCCATTTGAATGAGAGCCCCTTGAAAACAGAGATTATGTTTTTGCCTTTATTTTCTCAGCACTTATCACAGTGTTTGGAACACAGTAGGGGCTTAATAAATGCTTGCTAAATAACTAACCTGGAAAGTCCTACCAAGATGAAAAGATTTGACAACAGTGTGATCATTAGGACCAGGTTGGACTACATTCCTAGCTCATTCCTCAACAGAGGGCTGGCCAATGGGGAATGAATTTCAGGACTTTTGCCTCTTATGAAACTGTCTGGTGAGACCTGAAATACCTCAGGGTGGGAATTGCTCACACTGAGAGGCATTTCAGATGTTCCTAAACTATTGAATAATGGCAGGATAAGAGGGATAAGATGTTCCCTAAAACACAAGGAAAAATGTCAAAAATGTTTTTCTTTCCACCTTTAGGAGCTTCCATCGTTGGTGTGAACTGCCATTTTGACCCCACAATTAGTTTAAAAACTGTGAAACTCATGAAAGAGGGTTTGGAGGCTGCCAGATTAAAAGCCCACTTGATGGCACAGCCTTTGGCTTACCATACTCCAGACTGTGGTAAACAAGGATTTATCGATCTTCCAGAATTTCCATTTGGTAAGATATGGGATGCTAACAATCTATTTCAAAAATCAGTAGTAATAAAGCTATTCTTGCTGTCTTTTTAGATTTATAGTAATTCTATAAAGTAGAACAATGTTATACTAATCTCATTTTTATGAACAAGGAAACTGAGACTCAGAATAAGTGACTTTCTCTTGGTCACTGAGCTACTAGGTTTTAGAGGCAGGATTTGAACCCACCATCTTTTAATTTAAAGTCCACTATTCTTTCACTACACTATTGCTTCTATCATCCCACCCTACACTGAAATTTTTCTCCACTTTATCCAGACCATTGCATTGAGTGGAAATGGAAAAAGAGAGAAAAAAATATATTAGACTGAGTGATCAATTAAAATAAGATGAAAAGGGAAAATTACAAAATATCAGAATATTTATCCTTTGAAAAATAAGTATTTCTTGGATCATCTAGAAGAAAAAAATATAGCTAGGATAATTTTAATTCTGCCCAACTAAGTGATACATTAAAACTAGATTGTAATTCCAAGAACCTGAATTTGAACTCCAACTTGGTTATTTATTACCTGGGTAACCCTAGAGAAACTATTTAATCTTCCTGGACCTTGGCACCTTATGTGTAAAATGAGGGGATTGTGCCAGATGGCCAGAAATCCTCTCTAAGTCTAAATCAATAATCCTATAAATGAAAGAAATTTATCACTGAATATTACATAAATTTAGGGCAACTGTGTGGTGCAATAGAATACCAACCTTGGAGTCAGGGACTGAGTTCAAATCTGATATTAGACACTTACTAACTGTAGGACCCTAGGCAAGTTATGTAGCCACAATTTCCTCCAAAACAAATTAATAAATATGGCTTAACTCTTTCCCAGACTCTTTTATAAAAGTCAGGGGGAGATGGGACAGGGATGGAGAACATTGCTATAGATGTAGATCATTGCATATGAAGTACAATGTCACATTTTTTCAATTTACTGATAGGTTTTCCTGAGCCCCCTTTCTCTTTTTTCTCATCTTTATCATAAGAGCATCCTAGGAAGGAGAAATAGGGAAGAAATTTGAAAATAGTTTCAATTGTTAGTTAACTGCATTTGACTAATGAATTTGTAATTCATTAAAAATGATTCTTTAGTCATGCTTTTGGCTTTGGTAACTAGGTTTGGTTTATTTATTAGATTTTTTTTTTAAGATTCATCCTCATTAAGGATATTTTTGAAGTTAAAATAAAATCATTTCCATTATAGGTCTGGAACCCAGAGTTGCTACCAGATGGGATATTCAAAAATATGCCAGGGAAGCCTACAATTTGGGTGTCAGATACATCGGGGGCTGCTGTGGATTTGAGCCTTATCACATCAGAGCAATAGCTGAGGAGCTGGCTCCTCAAAGGGGCTTCCTGCCTGATGCTTCTGAAAAGCATGGCAGCTGGGGGAGTGGTTTGAACATGCATACCAAGCCCTGGGTTAGAGCAAGGTAAGTACATTTGACTATTCTCTCTTCCTTATTTTAAATTATTTACAGGGTTTTGGTGACCAGGTCTGGCCTAATGAATGCTAGAACTGATTCTCTGGAAAACTATTGGACAACTTTTAAAACCCCATACAAACACATCTTTTTATATCTTAATGTTGGTTTTTCATTACTAGATGATCATGAGACATTGCTGCTATATTTTTGCCCCTTTACCAGATCCAATTTATTTCATGGAACCATTTTCATAAAAACTTCTTTAGAAAATGACTATCAAAGATTTCAAGGCCATTAGGCTTCTCAAAAAGTCATAATTGAATACTGTTAGCATACTTTGATATTGCCATGCAAAGAGTGGACATTCAAATATTAATGGGAACATTTTAGGTTATGAAGATTTGAGCATGATAGAAACTAATTAATTTTTAATTGCATGGCCCTATATTGGGATCATAATTTAGAGTTGGAAACAATCTCAGAAGCCAGCTAATCTATCTCATCACCCACTTCCCACCATCAATTTTGCAGATGAGAAAAATAGAAGCCCAGGAAGATTTAAGTGCCATTAGTCACAGGCAGAATTTGAATTCAAGTTCTCTAACTTCAAAAAATATTTCCTTGTCATGAAAAAGATCAACAAGAGAATATTTATTAGTTTTGAGTTCTGGTGTTCTATCCAGAATAGAAAAAGTATCTTCCAGAGCTTAATTTTTTAAAGCAAAGGTTACCACAATGATTAGGCTTCAACATGTTTTGGAGATATGGATATCTCAAACTCAGGATGTATTGATATGTTCATAAAAAATATTATGTCAATTGGAAATATCTAATTAATCATAACTCATGTAGGAAAAATATTTAAGCTAATTTTTGATCCCTACATTATGTTAGAATTGCAAACCAAAGTTTGCTCAGAAAACAAATATACAAACTTTTATCTGCCAAAACTAGCAAATTTACCTAAGTGTGCATCATATATCACTACCTAAAACCTAGACCATAAAATGGATTCGTAAAAGCACAAAAAACCTCATTTCTTCAACAATCACTTTTCTTCACACAGGGCAAGGAAAGAGTATTGGGAGTCTCTATCCCTGGCCTCTGGTAGGCCATACTGTCCTTCCATGTCCAGACCTGATGCCTGGGGAGTGACCAAAGGAACGGCTGAGTTGATGCAGCAAAAGGAAGCTACAACTGACCAGCAACTAAAGGAACTCTTTCAGAAACAGAAATTCAAATCTTCATAGCCTAATGTAATCCATGTACTTATGTAGCTTGAGTGTATTAACACTCACAATTTGTAAACTTGCTCTCAAATTGAATAAAAATGAAACTTAAAAGCAAAAAAAAAAATGTTTTTGGAGTTTACTTATTAGTGACAATGGGGTTTTTCTCATTTTTTTAGTATTTGGGGGGGGATCATCAAATCAATCTAGAATACTTTAAACATAAGGAAATACATGCAGCAAATGGACAGGTTTGTGTTACTAATTTTTGTATGATGACATCTACTAACATCTAATTTTAATTCTTTCCTCTCAATCTGTCTGGCCCACCTTCAGCATGGATATTTGAATGTATCTGGAGTGGGAAAAAAATTAAAAATTTCAAATGCCAAGTATTCCAAACCTCTAATTTTACTGAATCCTGCTCTGGAAATTGAAACCAAATCAACACTATCATTCTTGGTAATGATCAATAAATTGCCATAAGATGTCACTTAGCATCCTTATGTCTTCCCAGACCCTCTTTATCCACCATCCCCTGAAACTCCTTGAGGATAGATGTTGTTTTAAATTTTGTATTTGTATTCCCAGCACTTAGTAGAATGCCTGAAAAGTAGTAAGTAACTGGTAAATGCCTCGTAAAAAGTCATTTACTTAGTATATCATGGTAATATATTGATATACATATGTAACATATCAACAATGCTCACACCAGCTCCTGTTGTTTGCAACACAGTTCACAAAATTTAAAGACAGTTTCATTTAAAGTTAAAGAAAAACTAATTTCGTGGAAATGGCCCTCATCAATGAGCTGTTACAGTTACATATTAGATAGGGCTCCCAGCAGTTCCTGCTCAGGTTGTTTCTTAGTGTAAGGCTCCTCCTGTAGTTCCTGCAACTCCCAGTAGGTGGCTTTCAGTCATCTGAAGATGACTTCAGATCTGTGAGGTTGACTTAGTAATTTGTTTTTTGAGCTTGATAAAATGCTAAATATAATAGCAATAGCTAATTGCTACAGTGGATGAAGTATTGGCTACAAGTCAGGAAGAGTGGAGTTCAAGTTTAGCTGCTTTTACAAACCTTAAAGCATTATATAAATGCTATTAGTACAAATTATGGAGAAAAATTATCTGGACTCCCTATAACGGTTTTTCCATCTACAAAAAAGATAGGCACATCACTAGCTCCATACAATATAAGAATCTTACATATTTCTACAGAGAGAGGGAACAGAAATATTTCCATGAAAAGCAACATGGCAAAATGAATAGACAGCCAGTTTTGAAGTAACCAAGAACTGAATTCAAATCTCTCATGCTTAGGGTGTCTACATGCTAGGGTGTATTATTTCTCTTGCTCTACATATCTGCTTCTCATTCTTCCCTTTTTATTCTCCCTTTTTGTTGTCATTTTAAAAGTTGCATTCCTCTTTTTGTTACCCCCCTTTCTCCAACTCATTTTGCAGATGAGGAAACTGAATAAACAGGCTTAAATGACTGTCCAGAGTCACACATCTAATAAGTGTCTGAGGTCAGATTTTAACTCAGAAAGATGAGTTTTCCTGACTCCAGATCCAGCACTCTAGCAACCTAACTACCTCAGTTCTCTCTTTACTTATTCAAATTGCTAACATTTAAATACACAGTTATCACCTTGAGGACAATTAATCTTTCTATCTGTCACACCAGAAAAATGCCTGACACAATGAATACTATTGAATTAAATGAGAATTATGTCCTCATAGCCTTATACTACTTATCAATTGGAGAATAACTCTTTCGCTTATAAATTTAAATCAGTTCCTTATATATCTTGGAAATGAGACCCTTATCAGAGAAACTGGGTGCAATTGTTTCTCTTTTAATCTTAGTTCTATTAGATTTGTTTATGCAAAAGTTTAAATTTTTGTAATCAAAATGATTCATTTTTGTCTCTTGTGAACTTTTCCCTTATAGATAGGTCTAACAGATAGCTCCCCACCCGCATTTTTGTCTCACTTGTTTACAATATTACCTTTTATAGCTACATCACATATCTGATTTGCAGCCTGATATTCATATCTTCTATGATTTTCAAAGACTTTTTGGAAGAAAAATTATAGATTCTTTTTTGCTACACTGAATTCACTTCATGATTCTACAATCTATGACTCTGTGAGAGCAGGGAAGCTTCTCATAATGAAGCATTGTATTGGACTAAGTGCCAACAAGTCAAGTCAAAGGCATTTATTAAATGACTACAATCTGCCAGGTGTATGGGGTGTTCATGGAGGACTAGCATCTTTGGTGTGGGCTCGCCAAGCTGTTTTCAGAGTTGCTTATTCACCTTTGGTATCCACCGATACCAAATTTTCATCGATTTCTCACCTGTGGCTCCAAGAAACTGTACCATATATAACCATATAAACCACCAACAGGCCTCCAACTTGCCAGTAAATTAATGGGATGTGTAGCCCCAAGCATTTGAAGACTTCCCCTGGCAGAATGGATAGATAAGAATAATTTCTTTCAAGGACCACAAAGGGTGGCTACAATAGATGCTGTATAGTTCTTAGAACTTGGTCAGACATGAAAGACGCCAAGATCATCCATTGCATCTCAGATCATCTCCTCTCCTTACTTTTGTTCTGTCGCTTAATTTCAATGACTCTGAAAGAGAGAATGAGGCTAATGACTTCAGATAAAACAGCCTTATTTAAATCCAATTCACCAAGGAATCAAGACATTGACCTATGATATCACTGGTCCTTTTTGAAAACAAAGGACAAACAAAAATAACAATTTGCCAGATGAGGTACTGATACCAGGGAATTAGCAGTGTACTTTTAACCCGGAAATTTTAAGGAACCAAGCAACAAGTCAGGAAGAATTTTACTTCTGCATTTTTCCAGGTGCTAGGAGAGGGAACTTTAGCTTGTATTACGGACATCTGGGTGTATTGAAACTAAGGATTTCTCCTGAACATTAGGCTAAAAAGCAGGCTGTCACATTGGTGGTGAGACAGGCAACTATAAAACCCTGATCCTTGTGTTAAAAATGAGTTAAACTGGGAATAATCTGTGTCCCTCTAATGGTTCTAGATATCTACGTATACACATTGTGGTAACAGATATTGATTTTTTAAATAGCTTTGTAAATAAGTTACTAGAGGGCAAATCTATTAGAGAGAAGAAAAAGAACAAAGAAAAAGGCCGTGATCTCAAGTCTTCAGTTCAACAAGAAAGAATCCCCTTGTGACTTTGGTGATCATGGGAACATAAGAGAAAATGTCAATCTTGGTTCTGGCAGTGTCATACTTGGCTACAACATTTTGTCATCAGGAACTGCGAACAAGAACTACAATTTTATTTATATCTCTAATGCCTAATGTAAGGAATAGTCTCTTTAAAGTGTTTCTCCCTTTCATATAGAACAGTTTGATGATGGTCACATATGAGCAACAAAAAGAAATCCAGTTTGGCTGGATTGTGGAATATAGGAGGGAAAGTAATGCCTAATGAGCTGGTAAAATAGGTTGGAAACAGGTCATAAAAAGTCTTAGCCACCTTAGCCAAGCAGACCCTTAATGATAGATGGTTAAAAGATATGAACACAATTTTTCAGAAGAAAAAAAAACTATTAATAGTCACATAAAATGCTTTAAATCACTAATACTGTACAATCTGCCATTTCCTTCTCCATCTCATTTTATAGATGAGGAAATTGAGGCAAACAGAATAAAGTGACTTGCTGAAGTCATATAGCTAGTGTCTGGGGTCAGATTTGAACTTAAGAAGATGAGTCTTCCTGGCTTTCAGGCCTGACACTTAATCCAAGTCATTTGCAAGTCAAGATATCACCTTCCTGATGTCATTTGTCCTCTTTGAGAATGAAGGACAAACAACAACAAATCACTAGTAATTAAAGAAATGCAAATTAAAACAACTCTAAGGGTACCACCTCATACACACCAAATTGACTGATATAACAGAAAAGGAAAATGACAAATATTCAAGAGGATATGAGAAAATAGAGCTATTGATGAGTTGTGGAGTTGTGAACTGGTCCTATCATTCTGGAGAATGATTTGGAACTATGCCCAAAGAACTGTACATACTCTTTGATCCAGCAATACCTCTATTGGATCTGTATCCCAAAGAGATCAAAGAATAGGGGAAAGGAGCTAAAATTACAAAAAATAATTTTTTTTGTAGTGGCAAAGAAATGAAAATTGAGGGGATGACCATCAATTAGGGAATGGATGAACAAATTGTTGTATATAAATGTGATGGAATAATATGTGAAGAAATATGTGTATGAAATATAGAATAATATGTGAAGAAATAATGAGCAAGATGCTTGAAGCAAAGTGAAGTGAGCAGAATCAGAAAAACATTGTACATGTTAACAGCAGTATTGTAGTGATGATTAAACTTAACTATTCTGATAAAGGCAATGATTCAAGACAAATCCAATGCCAATTGGAGAATGGCTGAATAAGTTATGGTATATGAATGTTATAGAATATTATTGTTCTGTAAGGAAAAATCAGGAGGATGATTCCTGAGAGGCCTGGAGAGACTTACATGAACTGATGCTAAGTAAAATGAACAGAATCAGGAGATCATTGTACACGGCAACAGCAAAGTTATATGGCGATCAATTCTGATGAACATGACTCTTTCCAACAATGAGATGAGTGATGCCAGTTCCAATGATCTTGTGATAAAGAGAACCACCTACACCTAGAGAGAAGACTATGGGAACTGAATGTGCAGTTCACAACATAACATTCTCACTCTTTTTTGATGCTGGTTGCTTGCATTTTGTTTTCTTACTCATTTTCTTTCCTTTTTTGATCTGATTTTTCTTGTGCAACAAGAGAATTGCATAAATATGTTTACACATAAAAATGTTATTGGGAAATATTTAACCAAATAAATAAAAATATAATACAACATAAAAAAAATTTTTAAATAAAATCAAATAAAAAGACCTACATTTGAATCTAAAAAAAAAAAAAAGACAAATCCAAACAATGCATTATAAAATATGCTACCCACTTCCAGAAAGAGAACTGATGAACTCTACGTTCATATTGAAGCATAATTTTTTTTCAATTTCTTTATGTTTCTTGCTTTTTATTATTTTGGTTCAAGTTTTTTTTTAATAGGACTAATATGGAAATGTTTTATATTGCTTAACATGAATAATTGACATCATATTATTTACTTTCTCATTGAGAAAGGTATGGGAGGAAGAGAGAGAATTTGGAATTCAAATATTTTGTTAATTATAAATAAAAAATAGACTTAAAAAAACTAAGCAAATAAATTTATGTTTTATTATAGAGTTAAGAGGAAGTCACCAGAGTTGACTAAGTAGGAGAATTACAGATCTCTCATTGCTCATTTAACTGATCCTGTAATTTAGACAATAGGATTCTTAAATCATATTGTTTCTTTTCCCTGCATTGACTATATTCTAACAGCACTTCATCCTTGTTTAATCCCTCAAATTGCTCAAAAATCTTTCTAGATTTTTCTTGACTCCTATGTTTGTATTTCACAGTTCCTGCTCATCAAAGAATTCTATTCAATTAAAGATTTTTTTTTTCTCCCAAAGGATTACACCCAGTTGCAGGGCAAGTTATTCTTGGCTGTAGGCCTTTATTTTTTTTTTTAACCTTTGAAAATATTGTATTACAAAATGTTCTCTCCTTTCAGTAATTGCTGCAAAATCTTGCCTGATCCCTACTGTGCTGCCTAAATTCCTTCTTTATGATTGCTTCTTGTATTTTTATAACTTGGAAGCTCTAGTTTTTTACTATGAAATTCCTAAGTGTTTCAGTTGGCAATCATCAGAGATTTCTTTCTATTTTAACTTTGCCCTCTGGTGCTAATGGTTCTGAACAGTTTTCTTTTATAATAAAAGAAACCATATATATTATATATGTGTGCACAGAGTGACAATTCCATATCTCAAAAAATATCCAAAAAATTTAAAAAGTCCTTTTTGGGAGGAAAGAATTGAAAACTGAGGGAGTTCTAAATAATTGAGAAATAGTTGAACAAATTATTGATGGAATACTAGTATGCTATAAGAAATAATGAAAGGGAGAGCAGTTTCAGGCAAACCTTTAGACATGAATGAACTGATTCAGAGTGAAGTAAGTAGAATCAGGAGAACAATTTAGACAATAACAATAACAACTTTATAGAGATAAACTACTAGATAGATTTGTGTTTCTAAATCAGAATTCTCTGATCAATACAATGACAAACCACAATTCCAGATGACTCATGAAGAAACATGCTACTCACTTATTTTTAGAGAGGTGATGGACTCAAAGTACAGGTTGAATTGAAACTTTTTTTCAAACATGGCCAGTGAAGGAATTTTCTTGTAGCAAGGTTGTTGTTGTTGTTGTTGTTTTTAATTTCTTAATTGGGAGGCAGAATAGGCGGCAGGGAAATGATTTTTCATTTGAAAAGAAAATATTTTTCTTTTTTTTTTTTTTTAAGAAGGGGAGGATTCTAGGAAAATGGCAGAGTAGATTGGTAAATTTCAAGCTCCCTTGATTTCTCACAGAAACAGAATAACAGAATGTTTTTCCTCAGGGCAAACACTGGTAAAAAATGAAGAAGTCAGAGCAGAACAAAGGTTCTCCTGAAATAACCTGAGAAGATCTGAAGAAAAACCCTGGTCTGGGGATTAACCAGTCTGAAGTACAAACACCTTTGAACTAGCTTCACAGAAACATCAAGTGGGGACTCCTTGGGGTAGCTGGATGTGGCTAGAGAAGAATTTAAAGAGTCAACAGGGATAGGAAACATATAAGTATATGTGTATGTAAGTATGCACATGTATGTATATATCTACATATGTATACATAAATGTATCTTAACTGTAGCTTGCTTGGGAGTGGGGGGGGATAAAAGGAGGGAAAAAAGAATAAAGTAAATAAGGTATACAATAGAGAATCAAAGAACAATTTAACAAAGTAAAGAAGATGGACACTTATGAATATAATTTTTTCTACTAATATATCTATACTTTCTTGATCAGGTAATTTGTTGCTATTTATTTTGAGAACATTCCATGCTCTGCTGGGCACATAACAATGTTCTCTTTTGTTTTGCTCTATTCTATTTTGTTTTGTATTCTTTTCTGTTTTTCTTACTCTGTTATTTCTTAAAAAAAAAAAAAAAAAACTTTCAGGCAGCTAGATGGTGCAGTGGATAAAGTGCTGATAAAAGCCAAGAAGTCAGGAAGACCTGAGTTCAAATTTGACCTCAGACACTTAATACTTCCTAGCTATGTGACCTTGGGCAAGTCACTTAATCCCAATTGCCTCAGCAAAAAAAAAAAAAATAAAAAAATAATTAAAGCTTTTCATTTTCAAAATATATGCATAGTTTTCAACATTCACCCTTATAAAACCTTGTACATCAAAATTTTTTTCTCCCTCCCTTTCCCCTCATCCATTCTTCTAAACAGCAAATAATCCAATATATGTTAAACATGTGCAATTCCTTTTTAAAATTATCATCTTTGTGTTATCTGTATTTGTTTAATTTCTCTTTTTTTTTAATTATAGCTTTTTATTGACAGAACATATGCATGAATAATTTTTTACCACATTGTCTTTTGCACTAACTTCTGTTCCAGCTTTTCTCTTCCCTCCCTCCACCCCCTCCCCTAGATGGCAAGCAGTCTTATACACGTTAAACATGTTAAAGTATATCCTAGATACAATATATGTGTGCAGATCCGTACAGTTCTCTTGTTGCACAAGAAGAATTGAATTCAGGAGGTAAAAATAACCTGGGAAGAAAAACAAAAATGCAAGTTGTCCACATTCATTTCCCAGTGTTCTTTCTCTGGGTATAGTTGATTCTGTTCATCATTGATCAATTGAAACTGAATTAGATCTTCTCTTAAACATGTGCAATTCTTATGTTAATATTTCCACAATTATCATGCTGCACAAAAAAAAATAGATCAAAAAGAAAAAAAATGAGAAAGAAAACAACAAAAAAGTGAAAAATACTATCTTATGACTCACACTCAGTCCCCACAGTCCTCTTTCTGGATGCAGGTAGCTCTTTCCATTACTAGACCATTGGAAATGGCCTAAATCATCTTGCTGTTGAAAAGAACCAGATCTGGGGGTAGATCCAAGATGAAGGAGACTAAAAAGGTCTTTGTCTGAGTTCTTCCTGGCTTCCCTCAGAGCAACACCAGATCAAGCCTCTGAACTGGTTCTGAAGAGGCAGAACACACAAATATTTGGAATAGAGCAAATTTCTAGTAGAAGATATTTTGGAAGAACTTCAAAAAAAGTCTGTTTCAAGGAAAGGGAGGACAAAAGTGTCCCAGCACAAGTGCAACACAGGGACTCAGGGTGGTGTAATGTCTGTGTACTGGGGAAATCTACTAGGAAGCTTTTAGCCAAAATACAGCAGCATTGGATACTCTGTCCTGATTCAGAAGCCAGTGGATCAGTAGATTAGCTGTGAGACATCCAACACAACTGTAAAAGGCAAATAGTGAACCTCCAACACCCAGAAAAATAAGGGACTTGGCCACGTCCACCCAACTCAGAAAAGAAATCAGCAGCACTGGCCCCAGGACAATGTGAAGCCACTGATACATGCAGAAGAAGCTTGGGACAATCTCCCATTTGCTTTAAGAGCAGACCTCAACCTTTAAAAATGAGCAAAAAAAAAAAAAAAAAAAGAGCTCTGACCATAGATAGCTTTTATGGAGATAGAGAAAAATAGATCTCAAACCCTGAGTATACTAACGGCAAATTGTCTCCAGATGAAGCCCAAAGGGTCATAAAAGTTGGTCTCCATATCACAAGGCTTTCTTGGAAGTATTCAAAAAGGATCTTAAAAGAGAGTGAAAAGAAGAATGGGGAAAAGAAATGAGAACTTTTCAGGAGAGTTTGGAAAACAAAGTGTTATGGGCCAGAACTTGAAACAAGGTGCTAAATCAGTGGAATTGACAGAGACAATGGTTATTTAGCATGGTGCTTAACAGTTCTCTAGTTCAGTACATGTACTTAGTACTTACTATAGTTCTACAAGATTCATACCTTTGATAAGAGAGCATATATAACCTAGGATTCAGGTCAGGGAGATTCAGAAGCCAGAGAAGGCAGGCGGGAGTTCAAGCTCTCAGAACCAAGGCCAAACTGAAAGGCTCTCCAGAAAGCTGCCAAGCCCCAGGAAGGAGATAAGAAAGGATCTGGACTATAAGAAAGCTAACCAGACTGCAGGAAAGGAGATAAGACTTGGAAAGTGACAATAAAGGATTTGGATCTTAATCCCTGGCTGCACTTGTGGTGATTGCTGAACTGAAATGAAGGCTGCTTCTAGAGAACCCCAAGAAAACCCCAACAAGAGAACAATACATTTCAGAGATATTACAAGAAAGCACAAAAATTATCTGAAGAAAACTCCTTAAAAATAGATCTAGTGAAATGGAAAAAATATATAATTCCTGAAAAAATAGATATGACAAAATGGAAAAAGCATCTTACTCATTACAAAATAGATTTGATGAAATGGAAAAAGAAACCAATTCTTTGAAAAACAGAATTTGTGAAATGAAAACAGCCCCAATGTCCTAGAACCAGAGGGTAAAGTAGCCATTGAAATAATTCACCACTGACTCCCTGAAAGAGACATGGAAATGAAAACTCCAAGGAATATCATAGAAACATTTCAGAATTATCAGATCGAGGAGAAAATATTGCAAGCAGACAAAAAGAAACAATTCAAATATCAAGGAGCCACAATCAGGATTACACAGGACCTAGCAGATTCCAGTTTAAAGGATCGAAGGACTTGGAACTTGATATTCTGAAAGACAAAGGAACTTGGATTTCAGCCAAGAATCAACTACCTAGCAAAATTAAATCCAGGAAAAAAGATGAACATTTAATGAAATAGATGAATTTCATTTATTTCTGATAAAAATCCCATAGCTGAATAGAAAATATGATCTTCAAATACACAACTCAAGAGAAGCATAAAAAGGTAAAAGGGAAAAGAAAAAAACTGATTCTTTTACAAGTTAAAAAATTTATATTCCTATATGGAAAGGTGATATGTTTAACTTTTGAGAACTGTATCTCTGTTATGGATATACTTATACTATATCCTCTTAACTTAGAGGGTATATGTATAATTTGACTTTATTGTGATGATATAAAAAAGAAACTAAAGTTAGAAAGGGGATTGTATTAGAAGAAGAAAATGGAGATAAAATGGGGTAAATTACATCTCATGAAGAGGCAAAATAATATATTACAATTGAAGAAAAGAAGAGAGGGGGATGAGCATTGTGTGAATCTTACTCTCATAAGATTTGGCTCCAAGAGAGGATAGCAAACATATTTAGCTTCACAGAGAAACAACTCACCCTATAGAGAAGTAGGAAAGGAAAGAGGAAAGGAAAGGGAAAGGCTAATAGAAGGGAGAACAGAAGAAGAAGGGGAAAAGTATTAGAAAGGGAGAATGGCTGTAAAAGGGAAGAGCTGTTTGAGGGAGGTAGTAGTCAAAACACTAGGGGAGAGGAAAGGAGGAAAGGAAAAAGAAAATTATAACTTAGGGAAAATAAGATGGTGGTGAATACAGAGTTAGTAATTTTAATTGTGAATGTGAATGGGATGAATTCTTTCATAAAACAGAAGCAGATAGCAGACTGGATTAAAAGCCAGAATCCTATGATATGTTGTTTACAAGAAACACATTAAAAACAGTGATACATACAGAGTAAAGGTAAAAACTGGAGCAGAATCTATTATGCTTCAGTTGAAGTTAAAAAAAAAAAAAAAAAGCAGGGGTAGCAATCCTGATTTCAGATCAATAAAAGCAAAAGCAGATCTAATTAAAAGAGATAAAGAAGGAAACTACATTTTTTCTAAAAAGTATCATAGATGATAAAGTAATATCAATAGTAAACATGTACCAAGTGATATAGCATCAAATTTCTAGAGGAAAAGTTAAGAGAGTGGCAAGAAGAATTAGCAAAACTATACTAATGGGGCATCTCAACCTTGCTCTCTCAGAACTAGATAAATCAATCTACAAAATAAATAAGAAAGAAGTTAGGGAGGTGAATAGAATTTTTAAGAAGTTAGGTATGATAGACCTTTGGAGAAAATTGAATGGAGACAGAAAGGAATATACTTTTGCCTCAGCAGTACATGGAACTTACACAAAAATTGACCATGTATTATGGAATAAAACCCTTAAAATCAAAATCAGAAAGGCAGAAATAGTAAATGCATCTTTTTCATATCATGATAGAATAAAAATTACATGTAATAAAGGGCCAGGGAAAAATAGACCAAATATTAATTGGAAACTAAATAATCTAATCCTAAAGAATATGTAGGTGAAACAACAAGTCATAGACACAATCAATAATTTCATCCAAGAGACTTATAGGTTGCAGTCAAATCATTTCTTAGGGAAAGTTTTACACATTTAATTGCTTACTTGCTTAAAATAGAGAATGAGAAGATCAATGAATTGGGCATGTAACTAAAAAAGCTAGAAAAAGAACCAATTAAAAGCCTCCAATTAAATACCAAATTTAAAATTCTGAAAATAAAAGAGGAGATTAATAAAACTTAATTAAGTGTTTAAATTAATCTAATTATTAATTAAATAAAATAGATAATTAATTAAATTTAATTAAGAATGTAAGAAAACTATTGAAGTAATAAAACTAAGAGTTTGTTTTATGGAAAAAAACAGCAAAATAGGTAGTATTTTAGTTAATTTGTTCAGAAAAAGGAAAGAAAATCAAATTGTTAGTATGAAAAATGAAAAGGGTGAATTTTTCATCAATGAAAAGGAACTTAGAGCAATAATTAGGAGCTATTTTGCACAATTGTATGCCAATAAATCTGATAATCTAATTGAAATGGATGAATACTTAAAAAAAACAAACTGATTGCCCAGATGAAGAGAGGAGGACATAAATTACTTAAACAGTCCCATTTTAGAAAAAGAAATTAAACAAGCTATTAATCAACTCCTGAGGAAAAAAGTCTCCAGAGCCAGATGCATTTCAATGTGAATTCTACCAAGCATTTATTTATTTGTTGGTTTATTTATTTATTTTTTGCTGAGGCAATTGGGTCAAGTGACTTGCCCAGGGTCACACAGCTAGGAAGTGTTACATGACTAAGGTCAAATTTGAACTCAAGTCCTTCTGACTTCAAGGCTGCTCCATTACCCACTGTGCCACTTAGCTGCCCCCTATCAAATATTTTTAAAAAAATAATTCCAATACCATGCAAACTATTTGGGAAAATAGGGAAAGAAGGAGGCCTATCAAATTCCCTTTATGACACAGATATGGTATTGATACGTAAATCAGGTAAGGTCAAAACAGAGAAAGAAAATTATAAACAAATTTCTTTAATGAATATTGATGTGAAAATCTTTATATAGGATTTATATCAAGAATGCAAGGCTGGTTCAATATTAGGAAAACTATTAGTATAATTGACTATATCAATAACCAAACTAACAAAAATCATATATTTATCTCAATAGATACCGAAAAAGCCTTTGACAAAATCCAACATCCATTTCTATAAAAAGCACTAGAGTATAGGAATGAGTAGAATTTATTTTAAAATAATCAGTATCTGTAGAGGGCTGCAGATCACAGGTTCCCTCTGGGCTGACGGGTCTTATACTTTACCCCGAGTTTCCCCACTATTTGCAAGCCTCTACAAGTACCATTTATTTAAAACCATCAGCAAGCATCATATGTAATGGGGATAAAATAAAACCATTCCCAATAAGATCAGGGATGAAAGATCAGGGTTACCCACTATCACCAGTGTGATTCAATACTGTATTAGAAATGTTAGCTTTAACAATAAGAGAAGAAAAAGAAAGTAAAGGAATTAGAGAAGGTAATGAAGAAATCAAATTATTACTCTTTGCAGATGATATGATGGTATACTTAGAGAATCCTAGAGAATCAACTACTAGAAACAATTCACAGCTGTAGCAAAGTTGCAGGATACAAAATAAATCCATATAAATCATCAGCATTTTTATATGTTACCAACAAAGTCCAGCAGCAAGGATACAAAAAGTAATTCCATTTAAGATAGCTGTAGATAATATAAAATATTTGGGAGTCTGCCTGAAAAGGCAAAGTCTAGAACTATATTTACACAATTACAAAACACTTTCCACACAAATAAAGTCAGATCTAGTCAACTGAAAAAATAGCAAATGCTCATAGGCAGACCTAGCTAATACAACAAAAATGACAATACTACCTAAGTGAATCTGCTTATTCAGTGCCATATCAATCAAACTCACAAGAAATTATTTTACAGATCTAGAAAAAAATAATGACAAAGTTCATCTGGAAGAACAAAAAGTCAAGAAAGTCAAGGGAATTAATGGAAAAAATGCAAATGAAGGTTGTCTAGCTGTGCCAGATCTAAAACTATATTACAAAACATTTGGTACTAACTAAGAAATACAGTAGTCAATCAATGGAAAAGGTAGGTTCATGAGACACAATAGTCAATGATTATAGTAACCTAGTATTTGATAAACCCAAAGACCCCGGCTTCTGGGGTAAGAACTCACTATCTGACAAAAATTGCTGGGAAAATTGAAAATTAGTGTGGTAGAAATTAGGCAATGACCCACACTTAACACCTTATACCAAGATAAGGCCGGTATGAGTTCATGATTTAGATATAAAGGAGATACTATAAGCAAATTAAAAGAACATAGGATAGTTTACCTCTCAGAGAAGGAAGAAATTTGTAGTCAAAGAACTAGAGTACATTATGGAATAGAAAATGGATACTTTTTATTATATTAAATTAAAATGGTTTTGCACAAACAAAATCAATGCAGACAAGATTAGGAGGGAAAAAGTAAGCTGGGGGAAAAAATTTATATCCAAGGGTTCTGTTAAAGGCCTCATTTCTAAAATATATGAAGAATTAACTCAGATTTATCAGTGGATACCCATGAGTTGCAGAATGGCTGAATAAATTATGAATTTTATGGAATATTATTGTTCAATAAAAAACAATTAGCAGGATGATTTCAGAGAGGCTTGGAGAGATGTAGATTAACTGATGTTGAGTAAAGTGAGTAGAACCAGGAGATCACTGTACATAGCAACAGCAAGATTATATGATGGTCAATTATGACGGACATAGCTTTTTTCAACAGTGAGGTGACTCAGGCCAGTTCCAATGGTCTCATGATAAGAAGAGCCATCTGCTCTAAGAGAGAGGACTGTGGGGACATAGTGTTTTCACTTATTTGTTTGTGGTTTTTCTTCTGCAGCATGATGATTGTGGAAATACGTATAGAAGAATTGCACATGTTTGGCTTGTGTTCGATTGTTTGCCATCTGGGAGAGAGGGCAGAGGAAAGAAAGGGGGATTTGAAATGCAGAGTTTTGCAAGGGTGAATGCTGGGGATTATCTTTATATGTGTTTTGAAAATAAAAAGCTTTATTTGATAAAATCCAACATCCATTCCTATTAAAAACACTTGAGAGTATAGGAATAAATGGACTTTTCCTTAAAATAATCAGTAGCATCTATTTAAAACCATCAGTAAACATCATATATAATGGGGACAAAATGCAACGATTCCCAATAAGATCAGGAGTGAAACAAGGTTGTCCACTATCACCATTGCTATTCAATATTGTATTAGAAATGCTAGCTTTGGCAGTAAGAGTTGAGAAAGAGATTAAAGGAATTAGAGGAGGCAATGAGGAAACCAAATTATCACTCTTTGCTGATGATATGATGGTATACTTAGAGAACCTCAGCAATTCTACTAAAAAGTCATTAGAAATAATCCACACCTTTAGCAAAGTTGCAGGATACAAAATAAACCCACATAAGTCATCAGCATTCTTATATATCACTAACAAAATCCAACAGTTAGAGTTACAAAGAGAAATTCCATTTTAAGTAACTACTGATAGTATAAAATATTTAGGAATCTATCTGCCAAGGGAAAATCAGAAACTTTATGAGCAAAACTACAAAACACTTGCCATACAAATTAAGTCTGATCTAAACAACTGGAAAAATATTAAATGATCTTGGATAGGGCAAGCAAATATAATAAAGATGACAATACTACCTAAAGTAATCTATTTATTAGCGCTATACCAATCAGACTCCCAAAAAACTATTTTAATGACCTAGAAAAAATAACAACCAAGTTCATATGGAAAAACAAAAGGTCAAGAATTTCAAGGGAATTAATGAAAAAAAAAAACCAAATGAAGGTGGCCTAGCTGTACCAGATCTAAAATTATATTATAAAGCAGAGGTTACCAAAACCATTTGATATTGGCTAAGAAATAGACTAATTGATCAATGGAATAGGTTAGGTTCAAAGGACAAAACAGCCAATAACTTTAATAATCTAGTGTTTGACAAACCCAAAGACCCCATATTTTTGGATAAGAACTCACTATTTAACAAAAATTGCTGGGAAAATTGGAAATTATTATGGCAGAAACTAGGCATTGACTCACACTTAACACGGTACACCAAGATAAGGTCAAAATGGGTTCATGACCTAGGCATAAAGAATGATATTATAAATAAATTGGAAGAGCATAGGATAGTTTACCTCTCAGACCTGTGGAAGAGGAAGAAATTTATGACCAAAGAAGAACTAGAGATCATTATTGATCACAAAATAGAAAAAATTGATTATATCAAATTGAAAAGTTTTTTTTTAACAAACAAAACTAATGCAGACAAGATTAGAAGGGAAGCAATAAAGTGGGAAAACAGTTTTACAGTCAAAGGTTCTGATAAACGTCTCATTTCCACAATATATAGAGAATTGACTCTAATTTATAGGAAATCAAGCCATTCTCCAATTGATAAAAGGTCGAAGGATATGAACAGACAATTTTCAGACAAAGAAACTGAAACTATTTCTAGCCATATGAAAAGATGCTCCAAGTCATTATTAATCAGAGAAATGCAAATTAAGACAACTCTGAGATACCACTACACACCTGTCAGATTGACTAGGATGACAGGGAAAGATAATACAGCATGTTGGAGGGGATGTGGGAAAACAGGGGCACTAATACATTGTTGGTGGAATTGTGAATACATCCAGCCATTCTGGAGAGCAATTTAGAACTATGCTCAAAAAGTTATCAAACTCTGCATACCCTTTGATCCAGCAGTGTTTCTACTGGGCTTATATCCCAAAGAAATCTTAAAGAAGGGAAAGAGACCTGATGTGCAAGAATGCTTGTGGCAGGTCTCTTTGTAGTGCCCAGAAACTGGAAACTGAGTGGATCATTTGGAGAATGGCTGAATAAATTGTGTCATATGAATATTATGGAATATTATTGTTTGGTTAGAAATGACCAGCAGGATGATTTCAGAAAGGCCTGGAGAGATTTACATGAACTAATGCTGAGTGAAATGAATAGGACCAAGAGATCATTATATACTTCAACAACAGTACTATATGATGATCAGTTCTGATGGACGTGGCCATCTCCAGCAATGAGATGAACCAAATCAGTTCCAATAGAGCAGCGAAAGAACTCTGGGAGATGACTATGAACCATTACATAGAATTCCCAATCCCTATATTTTTGTCTGCCTGCATTTTTGATTTCCTTCACAAGCTAATAGTATACTATTTCAAAGTCTGAATCTTTTTGTACAGCAAAATAACTGTTAGGGACATGTATACTTATATTGTATTTAATTTATACTTTAGCATATTTAACATGTATTGGTCAATCTGCCGTCAAGGGCAAGGGATGGGGGGAAGGAGGGGAAAAATTGGAACAAAAGGTTTGGCAATTGTCAATGCTGTAAAATTACCCATGCATATAACTTATAAATAAAAAGCTATTAAAAAAAAAAAAAGAAAAAGCTTTGATAAAAAAAAAAATGAAAAGAAAGAAAACAGCCATGTCCAGAATTGATCATTGTATAATCTTATTGTTGCTGTATACAATGTTCTCTTGCTTCTACTCACTTCACTTAGCATTAATTTATGTTAAGTCTATCCAGACCTTTCTAAAATCATCATGGTGATTGTTTCCTATAGAACAATAATATTCTATAACATTCATATACCATAACTTATTCAGCATTCTTGAACTGATGGCCATCCACTCAGTTTTCAGTTCCTTACCACTACAAAAAGGGCTGCTACAAATATTTTTTGAACTTTTTTGAGCATGTGGGTCCTTTTTCTCTTTCTTATGATCTCTTTGGAAAGCAGGCCCAGTAGAGATACTGCTGGGTCAAAGGGTATTCACAGTTTGATAGCCTTTTGGGCAAGTTCCATTGCTCTCCAGAATGGTTATATCAGTTCTCAACTCCACCAATAATATATTGGTGTCCCAGTTTTCCCATATCCTCTCCAACATTCTTAATTATCTTTTCCTGTCATCTTAGCCAGTCTGAGAGGTGTATAGTGGTATCTCAGAGTGGTCTTAATTTGCATTTTTCTGATCAATAGTGATTTGGAGCACCTTTTGGAAGTGAGGTTTCTCCCTACCCCAAACACCTGGCCTGGATCTGGTTCTAGAGGATTTGGGGTTCAAGTCCTGCTGCCACATTCTGTATCACTTGGACGAAGTCAATTCAGTCTGTTTCCTCAACTATAAAATCAGGATAATAATATGTGCACTGCCTATCTAACCCTATCTAACAGAGCTATAATATGAAAATTTTAAAAGTCACATACACTTTTAAATGTATATCATTGGAAGTTATCATAATTATTCATTAGTGATCACAGCTCTTCAATTGAAACTCAAAAATAATCATGAATTCCCTTTGGACTCAGGCAATCAGGAGCAAGAACAAAGTTTGGGTGCCCCCTTGTGGTGAAATTAAGCAGCCATCACACTTACTAATTGACAATTCCATAGGCTAGAGGGGCAACAAATGTAATTATCTGGGTTCAGACCCCCAAAACTAATCATTATCATACACTACATCCTCCTCATTGGAGGTTGCAAATGGAGCTTATTTAGCTCACAATTTTTCTCAATTCTGTTCTCTTCATTTTTATTCCAGATATACATTTTAATGACCATGGGGACTTCCAATGTGGAAACTCCCTCCACTAATACAGTTTAGGAGATTGTCAAATTATGAACCAATCCTAGCTCTAGAAAAAATAGTTAATGATAACTTAGATTTGTAATAATAATAACTGTGTTTATAATTTATTGAATTTGTATTACATTGAATGTTCAGAAAGATGTCATTTGAACTTCACAATCTTCTCAGAATTGTTCTACAAGTATTATTGCCATCTGCATTTTACAGATGAAAAAACAGAGAAAATAAAATACTTGTCCATAGTCACACAATAAGTAAGCATCAGAAATAAGATTTAAATTCAGATCTTCCTGGCTTCAAATCGAGACCCATAAATAGTATATCACATTACCAACTTTTTAGTACAGATCTGTTTTAATCCATGAAGGGAACTGCTGACAGATCAGCACACAATAGTAACTTAAAGTCTCAATGCCTTGAAAAGTTGAATGAGTTGTCCATGGTACCAGAACTAATAGGGGTCAGAAGTAAGTCTTCCCAAGCCTCCATCTACTATACCACTTCCTTTTACTTCTCAGTTAGTCCTGCATTCTTTACTTTGTTTGCATAACCCATGGAAGCTCCTAAAGTCTTCCTGTTGGATAACATTATGTTCAGGCCTATTTTGTGGCAGAACAGGTTCTTCCACATACTTAGGAACTCAGAGAAGATAATTTTTCTTCTTCTACTGAAACTTCTTGCTATGGACAAGATGACTTTTCTATTGGTGATTTGCTGGGCTCTAATCATCCTAAGTTTTATGTTTCTAAAGCAAAGACATGAACTTGGGGGCTATGATCCCTTTTTATTAAATAAATTCATGTATGTTAAGCAATTTTACACCCTAAAGCACTGTGAATATGTAAGTTATTATTATTATTATTTCTTAGAAAAGAAAATCCTCCCCTGATCCTCACCACAAAAGATTGCTTTTTTTTGTCTGCCTGCATTTTTTATTTCTTTCACAGGCTAATTGTACACTATTTCAGGGTCCGATTCTTTTTGTATAGCAAAATAACTGTTAGGACATGTATAGTTATATTGTATTTAATTTATACTTTAACATATTTAACATGTATTGGTCAAGTGTCATCTAGGGGAGAGGGGGAAGTAGGGGAAAAACTGGAACAAAAGATTTGGCAATTGTCAATGCTGTAAAATTACCCATGCATATATTTCGTAAATAAAAAGTTATTAAAACAAAAACAAAAACAAAGTGGGTAAGAAGAAGAAAAAAGATTGCTTTTATATGATCACTTTTCCCAGAGATAGAAAATTGAAGGTGAGTGCTGAAGGTGCCCCTGGAGATTGCCTCCCTCTTTGATTAGATTTTCAGCCACTTACTTGATAGTCTTATGCATAAGACTCTCATTAAAAGAAAAAAAAATCTTTAGCTACTGAAATAATTCTCTAGCTTTAGTCAAAGCAGTATAGAGGAGGGATGGACTAATACAAGGAATTCTAAATCTATTATAGTGTAATGCCAAAGAAACTGAGCAAAATAGAGATTAGAGACCAATTCAATAGTTTATTAAATGGAGAGAAATACTCTGACCAGTGTATCCATGGATGAGACTATCATCTCAAAGAGTCCAACCCTGAGTACTGGGATAGCAAGCTTTTTTATAGTACTACAAGAACAGCGACATAATGGGAGAAGTTCCTAGGTAGGGATAACCTAATGGTGGGGGAGGCCCCTTGGATGACACAATGGAGGGAGGTTACTGATATTCTAATGACATCTAAAATGGATAAACCTTTATTCTGTCAAACATTAAGAAGGAATATCTATAACCTAAAGATATAAAGATATAAAACCTTCATCTCATTTAAGAGGGAATGATTATAGCCTGGGGTTTTGGGGCAGAGCAACTGAGGTAGACCTTTATCTCATCAAACATTAAGAGGGAAAGGTTATCACCTGAGGCAGAATAACTAAATAGTACAATTGGAGAAACTGGGTCATGACATTAAAAGGGAACTTTGGCACAACAATAGAACCAGTTTGAACATAGTAAACAAGATCATGTTTTGGACTGGTTTGCCAAATTGCATTGGAATGAGAAAACAAAATGAATACAATTGTTTATGAATAGGACAAACAACCAAGAAAAGATGCCAAATATGGAACCTTTCTGCCTTTGACTGAGGCCAGACCCATTCAATGATTAAGGCTAGGGAGCAATTGAGGTAAGAATCTTCTCTTTCAACACTCAGGATTTCTGGCCAAAGCAAAAATGACTACTATTTACATTCAATCTGAGTCAATCAGGACCCAAACATAGACCAATAAGACTTGGCCTGAGACCTATTGGTGCCCAATCAATTGTTGTGCCACAGTTCCCTTTTAATGCCCTAACCCAGTTTCTCTAATTGTCCTATTTAGTTACTATGCCTCAGGTTATAACCTTTCCCTCAATGTTTGATGAGATAAAGGTTTTATATCTTTAGGCTATAATCATTCCTTCTTAATATTGGACAGGATAAAGGTGTATCCATTTTAGACATCATTAGAATATCAGTAACCTCTCCAGTACCTTCTTCCATTATGTCATCCTAGGTGCCTCCTCCCATTTGGTTATCGCCATCCAGTTACCTCCCCCATTATGTCATTGTTCTTGTTATCCTATAAGAGTCTTGCTGTCTGACATTCAGGGCTGGATTCTTTGAGACTATATCCCTGGGACCAAACATAGATTATTTGGTCCCAGTAAATCTCTCCATTTAATAAACTATTAAATTGTTCTCTAATCTCTGTCTTGCTCAGTTTCTCCAGCATTACACAATAAGAATTAAAGTGGTTTGGGTTTAAGTCATGGTCCTTAAGAAAGAAATTTAGCCAATAAACCCCAAGATATCTTTCTAAATTAAATAGTATAAGGAACACAGGACTGAAGTGCTTATTTTTCTGATAGTTACTCAAGATCTATTGCCAAACAGAAACTAGGCATGGACTCACACTTAACACTGTACACCAAGATAAGATCAAAATGGGCCCATGATTTAGGCATAAAGAACGAGATTATAAATAAATTAGAGGAACATAGGATAGATTACCTCTCAGACTTGTGGAGGAGGAAGGAATTTATAACCAAACAAGAACTAGAGATCATTATTGATCACAAGATAGAAAATTTTGATTATATAAAATTAAAAACTTTTGTACAAACAAAACTAATGCAAACAAAATTAGAAGGCAAGCAATAAACTGGGAAAACATTTTTATAGTTAAAGGTTCTGATAAAGGCTTCATTTCCAAAATATATAGAGAATTGACTCTAATTTATAAGAAATCAAGCCATTCTCCAATTGATAAATGGTCAAAGGATATGAACAGACAATTTTCAGATGATGAAATTGAAACTATTTCCACTCATATGAAAGAGTGTTTCAAATCACTATTGATCAGAGAAATGCAAATTAAGACAACTCTGAGATACTATTACACACACACCTGTCAGATTGGCTAAGATGACAGGAAAAGATAGTGATGAATGTTGGAGGGGATGCGGGAAAACTGGGACACTGATGCATTCTTGATGGAGTTGTGAACATATTCAGCCATTCTGGAGAACAATTTGGAATTATGCTCAAAAAGTTATCAAACTGTGCATACCCTTTGATCCAGCAGTGTTACTACTAGGCTTATATCCCAAAGAGATATTTAAAAAGGGAAAGGGACCCGTATGTGCCAAAATGTTTGTGGCAGCCCTGTTTGTAGTGGCTAGAAACTGGAAATTGAATGGATGTCCATCAATTGGAGAATGGTTGGGTAAATTGTGGTATATGAATGTTATGGAATATTATTGTTCTGTAAAAAATGACCAGCAGGATGTCCTCAGAGAGGCCTGGAAAGACTTACGTGAACTGATGCTAAGTGAAATGAGCAGAACCAGGAGATCATTATACACTTCAGCAACAATACTATATGAGTACGTATTCTGATAGAAGTGTATATTTTTGACAAAGAGAAGATCCAATTCAGTTTCAACTGGTCAATGATGAACAGAATCAGCTACCCCCAGAGAAGGAACACTGGGAAATGAATGTGGACTACTTGCATTTTTGTTTTTCTTCCCAGGTTATTTTTACTTTCTGAATCCAATTTTTCTTGTGCAACAAGAGAACTGTACAGATCTGCACACATATATTGTATCTAAGATATACTTTAACATGTTTAACATGTATGAGACTGCCTGCCATCTAGGGGAGGAGGTGGAGGGAGGGAATGGAAAAGTTGTAACAGAAGTGGGTGCAAGGGACAGTGTTGCAAAAATTACCATGCATATGTTCTGTCAATAAAAAGCTATTAAAAAAAAATCTATTGCCAAAGAGACACAAAAGTCAGTTATCCATGATTGTTACGGGGCAATAATACACTTTTATCTGGGCCTTGGCAGACACTTTTCTAAGACATCTATAATTTTTAGAGAAAAGAAGACACCTTCTCAGTTCATTTAGGAATATAAAGTAAAAATACTCCTGAAACAATTGAATCTACATAACTATGTAGAATAATAAACAATCATATCCAAGAAAATGGCTTCTAGACTTCTTATCAGAAGAAGGAACAAAAACTTTTGATGAAAGGAATTTACAATACTTTGTTATTCTATATATGATTGCCTACCTACGTTTTGGTGGAAGAAGTAATTTTTTGCAAAAGAGAAAAATGAATAAAAGGATTATAATATTAGTAGAAACAGTACTACATTGCAGCTATGCACTGAGGGATGTAAGCATGTATATATTTTCTAGCAATGATGCCAATTTGTTTATATTCACAGAACAAAAGAATAACACTGTTGAAGATGTCAGGGAAAAGATAGGACATTGCCTGAACTCTCCCCAGCTTCCCTTAGAATCACTGCTAGATCAAGCCTCTGAATGAATTTTGGAATGGCAGAACCCACAAAAATTTGAAGTGGAATAATTTTTCAGCTTAAGATATCATGGAAGGATGTTAGGAAAGATCTGTCTCATTTGAAAGAGGGAAACATGGTCCAGCACAGATGCAGCATGGAAAGGCTCATCTCAGGGAAGCTCCATGTGGAGAGACCTAGAGTGGAGAATTTAGCAGGAGGCTTTTAGCCAAAATATAGAAGTATTGGTTGCTCTGTCCTGGTTCAGAAGGCAGACTAGCTGCATGATATTCAATGCAACTACAGAAAGCAAAGTGAAAGCTTCTAAACCCCAGCATAACAGGTGGGACTTGGCTAGGCTCATCCAATGCAGTAGGAAAGCCAGCAGCATCACCAGCCCCAGCCCAACCCAGTGCAGTCAGTAAAAGACCCTGTCCCCCTGCAGAAGAATTTTGGACAATTTTCCCTGTGTCCTAGAAGAAGAGCTCAACTTTTTAAAGTGAGAAAAAAAAAAAAAAAGATCTAACTGTAGAAAGCTACTATGGAAACAAGGAAGATGAGAATACAAACCCAGATGAGGACAGCAAAGGCAAAATGTCTTCAGGTGATGACTCAAAGGGGGATAGTAACTGGTCTCCAGCTCAAAAGACTTTCTTGGAAAAGTTCAAAAAGGATCTTAAAAGAAAGATAGAAGACAAATGTGGAAAAGTGTCACATTCTTCTAAAAGTCCCTCAGCCAATCAGATAGGGTCCATCTCTTCCCAATGTGGCTGATGTAGCAAATGATGTGGCACCAAGTGATATACTTTAGAAGAAGAATAAATATTGAGGCTTGGTCATATGAAGAATTTACAATGGCCATTGTCTTTGGCAAAAGGTAGGTTTAATTAAGAGAAGTTAAATGAAAAGAAACACTGATATAGCAACTCCCAAGTGAGGAAGCAAAGTTGCCTAGAAAACTAAGACTTTTCTAGGATCACACAGCTACTATGTTGTCAAAGGCAGGACTTCATCCTCCTGGCATTTAAACTAAACCTCTATCCACTATGCAACACTCCCTTTTTTTTTGGGGGGGGGGATAGTTAAGGGGAGAATTTTTCCATTTGGCCAATTTTGCTCTTTAAGAAGGCATTCTTATCTTCATTAGATTTTTGCGCCTCTTTAAACATATAATCCATTCTATTTTTTTTAAGTTGTTATTTTCTTGAGCATTTTTTTGTGTGCCTCCCTTATTAAGCTGTTGAATCTTTTCTGATGATTTTCTTGTATCTTTCATTTCTATTTCCCAATTTTTCCTCTAGCTCTGTTACTTGATTTTTTAAAAAAAAAATTTTTGAGTACTTATATAGCCTGATACAAATTCAGTTTTCTTTGAGACTTAGAATGTAACAGTTTTGACTTTCTTGTCTTCTGAGTTTGTGTTTTGATCTTCCCTGTCACCATAGTAACTTTCTATAGTCAGAATCTTTTTATTTTTTTACATTTGCTTTTTGCAGCTTTCTCATTTTTCCAACCTATTTCTTGACTTTTTAACTCTATGCTAAAGTGGGGCTCTGCTTCTCGAGTGGAAGGAACACTGTTCTAAGCTTCAGGATATTTTTGTGTAACTGTTTTCAGATATAATTCTGGGGATCTGTAAGTTTTTGGTTTTTCCAAGGTGGTGTGATCCAGAGAGAAGTATTTTTGCTAGTTTCCTGGCCAATCCTCTGATCTTTGAGTGACCATAAACACTCTTTTCCACTGTAGAACTATGACTAGGATACTAGCTTCCCTGCAGCCACAAACTCTGGTGTGCTAGTGCTTCTCCTAGACCTGGAACTGAGATCCAGGAATACAAGTCAGATCCAAGTATGGGCAATGCAATAAAGTTCTACCCCCACTGCCAGTGAAGAAACCCCTATAATCTCCCAGTTTTCTAATTTGCTTACCATTTGTGGGCTGGGAGGTCTGTCAACATTACAACCACTGACTCAGTCATCCCCAAGATCTAGTGATGGTTTGAAGTCTGTTGTGGACTACACTCAGTTCTCACCCAGTACAACAAGCCTTTCCTGTTAACCTTCTAAATTATTGAAGGCTTAAAAATTGCTTAATTTTGTCCTTTTGTTTGTTTTGCTTCTCCAGAATTTATTTTGAGGCATTATTTAAAGTTGTTTGGAAGGGTTTGGGGGAGAACTCAGGTGAGTTCCTGCCTCTTCTCTGTCATCTTGACTATACCTTTCCATTCACAATCCTGGTAACTCCCAAGAGCAAAATTAATTGCCCTGACTACCATTCCTCATGTTGTTCTCTCTCCCTGTTAGAATATAAGCCTTGACTTGACTCTTTTCAATAATGAGGTGATTCAGGCCAATTCCAGTAGACTTGTGATGGAGAGAGTCATCTGTAACCATAAAGAGGAGTATGGGCACTGAAACATAGTATTTTCACCTTTGTTGTTGTTACTATTTGATTGTTTTTTTTTCCTTTCTCATTTTTCCTCTTTTTGATCTTATTTTTTTGTGCAATATGATAAATGTAGAAATATTTTTAGAAGACTTGCACATGTTTAACCTATATTGGATTACTTGCTGTCTAAAGGAGGGGGTGGGGGAAAGGAAGGGACAATTAACACGAGGTTTTGCAGAGGTGAATGTTGAAATGTTGAATTGTTGGTGATGTTGAATTGTTGAAATGGTGAATGTTGAAAACTATCTTTGCATATATTTTGAAAATAAAAAGCTATTATTTAAAAGAGAAAAAAAAAGAATTTAAGCCCTGACGGGGAGGGAAGACCATTCACCTTTTATATTTGTATCACTCAATGCCTAGCAGTATCTGTTACATAGGGTGTTTAATAAATATTTATTCTTTCATCCATGTGAATACTTCTCCAATCAACATAAATTACAATTTCTCTGACTTAAGTATATCATCTTTAGAAGTTGCACAGAAATATGTATTTCACATAAAAACATTATATATAATTCATATTGTATATGTATTTATATGTTTCGTGTGTGTGTGTGTGTGTGTGTGTAAAATTCTATAGCCAACCTTATCTCCTAATTTAATTATATTCACTAATGACTTACAGTTCATCTCTGGACCTATATTCAAAAGCTTTCTAATTTGGTAAGACAAACAGGTTCCTACTAAAGCAGGTCTCTGGCTTCATGACCTTCAAAACCCCAGTTACCTTAGAATAAGATGTCATTAAAATAGCTCTAATTAATTTTTGTTTGTATTTATTATCTTTTTTTAAATTATTGATTTTTTTGACATCACTAATTTCTTAATATATTCCTTCCCTATCTCCTATACAGATAGCCATCTTTTATAGCAAAAGAAGAAAAAAAAAAGCATTTCAGCACAATTATCTGATACTGCAGTCGTATCTGATAGTATATGCAGTGTTCAATATCCATACTCCCCTACTTCTGCAAAGAAGGAAAGGAAAAGCATTTAATATTTCTTATGTGGGAGAGGACACAAGAATTATTCTCATGATTACTTAATATTTAATTTTAATTTTGTTGCTTTTGTTCTTTCTATTTACATGATTGTAGTTCTTATGTATTTATATTTCTAGTTCTGCTTACTTTGCTTACTTTACTTTGCATTAGTTCATACAAATCTTCCTATGCTTTTCTATAGTCTTCATATTTGCCATTTCTTTAGGCAATGTATTTTTGAAAAATAAATGCCTTTTATAGAAAACAATACATTAAAAATCATGAACATATGTCAATGAATTTGTTTGATCAGATCTATTTCCTTCCTGAAAGAAAGGAAAGAATGAGGCAGAATGAGAATATGAGGATCTTGGGAGGATAGAGCTGGAAAGAGGCTGAACCAGAGACAAACTTTCCCTACTTAATAATTTTGCCTTGAGTTAGAACAGTTCCTTCATAAATTCAAATGTTCACTCATATTCTTGCTTACAAATTTCATCATCTGTTATTCAAAATCCTTAAAAATAGTTGATTTCAATCAATGTGCATATAATTATTCATTAGACATAGGATTTAGAACTGAGAGATAGCTCTGCACTTTTGGGTGGTATAATGAATTAAGAATATCTTTCTGAAGCATGACCTGGCAATATTCTCTTTAGGTACTAGATAGCGCAACTTGGAGTGCTGAAGAAGTGTTTGAATTCTCTCTTAGACTCTCTTAAACTTAGTATGATTTTGTTTAAATCATGTCCTTTTCTTTAAAATAGGCACAATAATTGTATTTACTTAACAAGGTTATGGGTAAGAATCAAATGAGATGATGTATATAAACTTCAAAGTACTGTATAAATGCTAGTTATTATGTTTAATAAGTTTCCAAACAAATCATATTATTTGACCCAATAATGCCACTATTATGATTATGTCTTAATGATACAATAAAAAGGAAAATGGCCTGTATTTTGGCAAATTCATCTGCTTATATTCACTGTAGCTTTGTTCATGACAGCAAGAAGCCAAAAACAATTGGGGAATATCACACATTCATTCAGTAGCATCTTACTGAATTAAGATTTTAAAAATATGAAATCTAGTTCTGGTCACTCTAGATGCAGGATGTTAGGAAAATCTGATTCTAATTTTCTTCATTAATAAAACTGGGATAAAAATACTTGCTCATGATACTCTGTTCACCAGAATAGGACAAAGTCCAGGGAAAAGTGGGGCCAAGCCTAGAGAACATGTTAAACAAAGAGAAAATTTATTGCTCTTGATTGCTGAAAGTCTTTTTTCATCCCTTTGTGGGGTATTCATGAAGTTCCCTTGAGGAATGATATCATTTTTCTGCAAGGATCCTTGTGGAGTCTTGAAGTTCCTTTACCTATGTATGTTCTAGTTTAACTTGAACTCCAAATGCTAATACTATATCATGTATTCTGGAAGTACTTTTAGGATAGGAATCAATAGAAAGTCCAAAAATCTTCTACCCTCAGAAGTCTGCAAAGTCCTCCTCTCATCAAGAAAAGTGGGGAATAGAAGAAGCTAAGAATCTCTCTCTGGTCAAGTGATTTCTTTTCAGGAATGTGGCTGAAATCCTCTACCATTAAACTTCCAGGTGCTCAAATCTTCAGTTCCAAACTAGTTTGCTGGATTTATACAAGACCCCCAAGTCATGACCAAGTTTCCCAACTAATTAGAATATATTTTTTAAGCTCTATGAGTTCATTTCTTCTAATCCCTCTCACCAGATCTCTACATTGATCAAAGACTTCTCACACTTCTGATATCTTTTATTGATTGATTAATTCAATGAGATGTCTAGGTCTCCTCACCTAATTCAAACGTCTGGTAGACAGATTAATAAGATGTGTTCTCACTTCAAGATCAAGTGAGGTGGGTGATTAATTGATTCATTCAACTCTATCCTTATAACTATGCTGCTTTATAGTAGTAAAATTAAATTTCTATGATCTAAAAATGTAGAATAAGTAAAGGCAATTGTTAACAAGAAATTAAGCAAGGAATATGAAACCAGCATAAATATATTCTCAGGATATGACAAGAAATGAAGTCACATCTGCCTCAAGTGATACATGAAAATAAGGATGATGCATCTTATAATACTGTCATAAAACATATTAATTGCTAAAGAAAGGTGTGTCCAGATGACTGCCTACAGGTAACACCTGTAGGAAGCATATGGAAATAAATTAAAATCTACGCAGTAAAAATTAGTCAGTGAGTACATTGTAGGCACAAATATGTTTTAGAACAGGAAGAACTATAGCCTTTCCCCTTGGATTTGTGGGCAGGAGTGGGTGTGAAGGGAATGAGAAAGAACAAGGATAGAGAGAAAAACAAATTCCTAATTGTTAGAGATTTGGAGGAGGTGTAGGGTGGATGATATAGATTCTGTTCTTGTATTTTAATATCTAAACCTGGAGTTCTCAACCTTTTTCTATGTCTTGGACTCCTTTCATAGTCTAGTGAAACCAATGAACTCTTTCTTAGAATAGTTTTAAATGCATAAAATAAAATACACACAACTTTACTAAGGTACCCCAAAGTTAGTGAAAATAACAATGTCATTTTCCCCATCCAACTTCATGAAACTCTATAGCTTCATGGGGTCTGTAGATCTTAGTTTAAGGATTCTTGCTCTAAAGAAAAGTTTAGAGTTGTAGATAAAAGAATGCCAGTACCTCTGGGGCTTAAACTATCTTTTACATATGAAAAGAATATATAAAGAGGAGTTGCAATAAAACATAAAAAGAAAGTAAATACAAAAGCATAGAAATTCTGTTTAAGGTCTATCCTCTTCTTGAAAGGTTATGGTTTTAAATTTAGTATCCAAAGATCCCCAATATCACTTTTTAGGACATATCCAAGGACAAGATAGGGGAAGCCAATTAGATCATAATTCCATTGATAAAGCTATTCTGCCATCCAATTCATGACTAAGTTTGAGAAGAGTAACAATTAGGTAATAGGGTATATTAGATTACCCCATTAAATAGCGTTCATCATGCAATATTAACATATTTTGACATGTTTGTTATTAACATACATTATAAACAACCCATTAAATGGCCAAATAGCCCTTTTTAAATGTTTAAAAACAAAAAATAAATCCAATCCCATTTAAACAACAAATTAAAACAATAAAAATTTAAGCAATATAGAACAAACAGGATACGGGTAAATAACAATTCTCAATTATTAGACATGCTGATGCAGTCATTATTTCATGTCCTATCATCTCTGGCTTTCAGGGTGAACAAGTATTTAAGATCAGCAAGAATGAAAACAGAGAGAGTAACAAAGAGAGAAATGTCTTTGAAAAGTTGGAATTAAATCTAAAGAAATAACCCCATTTAGCCCAGTTGACCCAATTCCAAAGAAAAGATAAGTACAATCCATAATCAGTAGGCTAAGCGCTACCCCTGATAATTTTGTTAAATTTTTATTAAAACCAAAATCTCACCTCATCTTTTCCTTGTAGTTTCACTTGGGAATTCATAAAGGGGAAGAGTTTCTTCTCCACTGGATCCATCTACTCCCCAGAAAGACAGAGCTTTTTGAAATTATTTTGAATAATTTGAAATATCAAATACTCTAATATTAATTTCAGAGACTTATGCTTCCAGGAATAAAATATGCTATGAAGTTTTCTGGAAGTAACCTTTATTAAATATTTTATGATTAGTGGAAGTTCAATTTCATATTTTATTTATTTATTACTAAGGCAATTGGGGGTAAGTGGCTTGCCCACAGTCACACAGCTAGGAAGTGTTAAATGTCTGAGGTTGCATTTGAACTCAGGACTTCTTATCTTCAGGACCAGGTTCAATGCACTATGCACTGCACCAGGTGAAAGTTTGATTTTTAAATTGAGGCAAAGAAGTTTAGCAGAAAGAAAAAATTAATCTCTCTTGGCTACACTTTCTCATCTGTAAAATAAAGGCTTTGTTGTTATTGTTTAGTCTTTTCTGACTTTATATGATCTCATGGACATCATCCATGGAGTTTTTTGGCAAAGATATTGGAGTGGTTTGCCATTTCCTTTTCTGATGCATCCCCATTTTACAAATGAACTGGGGCAAATAGGGGATAAATGACTTGCCCAGGGTCATACAGCTGGTAAGCTGAATTTGAACTCAGGTATTCCTGACTTCAGGACCAGTGCTCTATCCACTGTGCCACCTAGTTTCTCCAAACAAAGTATTTGGACTAGGTCATTTCTATAGCCTCCCTTCTGGCCTTGAGCCTCTAGGGATCATAGGTCTTGTCATCCTTATACAGCTATAGAATAAATTAGAATAATTTATGATTCTAAATACTAATTTTAATTTGAGTCAGTAATGGATTTCAGAAGAAACACAAAGAGTGCCAAATCATGGCCAACATAGATTTAAGGAGATTAGATTTACTATAAAATAGTCAATATGTATATAATATGTACAAGTCCATTCATAAAACAAAACCTAATCAATGGTAGCCTCAGCATCATTTGCTCCTTCTGTAGTGATTCAAATTGCTAGTAAACACTGGCTTTAGAAGTCTATTCCAGATTTTAGATGAAATTTGCATGAAATCAATTCAATGATTAATAATATAACTTCTAATGGAGTAGGTCCCATTCTTTCTAAAGTTGCTCTTGTCCTTTGTAATACATGGGTTCGTTTAAATTAAGAAGCATCAAATGAGGCCTCAGAAACTTGTTAGTTGGGTAACTGTAAGCAAGATCCTTACTTTCTGTCTGCCTCAGTTTCCTTATCTGTAAAATGAGAATAAAAATAGCAAGCTTGTCATGAGGACCAAAGAAAATTAGTAATGCACTTTACAAACTTTAAAGTGCTATGTAAATCTTAATTACCATTAATATTAAGAGCTTTGTTCAAAAGAAATACAACTTTACAACCTAACTTTTGAGAGAAAAGAGTGTGGAACAGAGAAAAGCTTCTTTACTGAGATTTAAATACCCAAGGGCATGGTCCTTCCATTAGGTGGTGATATTTATATGAGTGCTCAAGTTTCCTGTTCTTCAAAATGAGAATTCTAGCTCCAAATTCTATAGTTCCATAAGTGATTTTGTTATTTTGAATCTTTTCAAGAAAGAAAGCAATTCATTTGGATAGCTAGTAAAAATTGTCACCATTTCAAAAAATCAACCAATTAGTATATTGAGCTTTCTATGTAAATATTTATTACTGAAATATGTATATATAATATGTAAAGATATATAGACATATATGTGTGTATATATGGTGTACATATACATATATTCATTTTATAAGAGAACCAAGGACATCACTTGTCAATTGGATTTAAGTGAGGCAGAACTCTGCTCTACTCTCTCTTCCAGTCTAGTAGCAAGACAAAAGTCAAGATAGCTGGCAATGGTCCAGGATGCAATGTATGACCTTAGTGTCTTCAATGTCTGACCAAACTCTAAGTGCTCCCCCAAACCTGTTCCCACCAGGGAAAATCTTTACATGCTTGGGGTAAACATTCCTCTAACTCACTGATAAATGAATCACCTATCAGTTACCTTCAACCTACTTTAATCTATCTGTCTGGATGATTTACTGGGGTATGGCCACTGTGCATGCTACAATTTCTTGGAGACACAGATAAGAAATGGATGAAGAAGGACACCAAAGGTGGTTGAATAGCCCTGAACAGGATTTGTCAGCCCCCATAGCAAAAGTTCTAGTCTTCCTTGAACACTCATATACTAGATACACACATATACATACATACATAACAAGATCAATGAAGGTGACATTTTTGCAGATTCATGATTCAAATATTAATCTAAGAATTATTGAAATTTAAAAACTTTGGAAGACTGTCATGATTTTCCATTTACCATAGGCTACCTACTAAATTATAGTATATATATAACTTATAAATTATAATTTTATATTATAATTTATAATTATAATATAAATTAATTTTAAAAATCAATAAATAACATCAGAGATGCTTGCCTTCAAGCATAAGATTTTTTTTGAAGTTTTTTATTTTCAAAATATATGCAAGGATAATTTTTTCAACATTGACCCTTGAAAAAACTTGTGTTCCAATCCCCCCCCCAACCTTTCCACCTCTCTCTTCTCTAGATGCCATGTAATCCAATATGTTAAATCCAAAATAGGCATACATAGTTATACAATTATCTTGCTGTACAAGAAAAATCAAATCAAAAAGTAAAAAAAAAAAAAAAAAACTTTTTTTTAAGAGAAAGAAAATAAAATTCAAGCAAACCACAACAAAAAGACTGAAAATGCTATGCTGTAATGCACCCTCAGTTCCCACAGTCCTCTCTCTGGGTGAAGATGACTTTCATCATCACAAGATCATTGGAACTGGCCTGAATCATCTCATTGTTGAAAACAGTCACAACCATCAGAATTGATAATCGTATAATCTTGTTGCCATGTACAATGATCTTCTGGTTCTGCTCACTTCACTTAGCATCAGTTAACGTAAAGCTCTCCAGGCCTCTCTGAAATCATCCTGCTGATCATTTCTTACAGAACAATAATATTCCATAACATTCATATACTACAATTTATTCAGCCATTCTCCAACTGATGGGCATCCACTTGGTTTCCAGTTTCTTACCACTACTAAAAGGGCTGCCACAAATATTTTTGCACATGTGGATCCCTTTCCCTTTTTTTTTTAATCTCTTTGGGATATAAAACCAGTAGAAACACTGCTGGATCAAAAGATATGCATAGTTTGATAATTCTTTGGGCATAGCTCCAAATGGCTCTCCAGAATGGTTGAATCAGTTCACAATTCCACCAACAATGTATTAGTGCCCCAGTTTTCCCTCATCCCCTCCAACATTCATTATTATCTTTTCCTGTCATCTTAGCCAATATGAGAGATGTGTAGTGATATTTCAGAGTTGTCTTAATTTGTATTTCTCTGATAAATAATGATTTAGAGCACCTTTTCAAATGACTAGAAATGGTTTCAATTTCTTTACCTGAAAATTGTCTGTTCATATCCTTTGATCATTTATTTATCAATGGGAGATTGGCTTGAATTCTTATAAATCTGAGTCAGTTCTCTATATATTTTAGAAATGAGGCCTTTTATCAGAACCCTTAAATACAAAAATGTTTTCCCAGTTTATTGCTTCCCTTCTAATCTTGTCTGCATTAGTTTTATTTGTACAAAACCTTTTTAACTTAATATAATCAAAACTATCTATTTTGTGTTCAGTAATAATCCCTGGTTCATCTTTGGTTACAAATTCCTTCCTTCTCCAAAGGTCTGAGAAGTAAACTACCCTATGTTCTTCTAATTTATCAAGCATAAGATTCTTAAGTTAAAATTCTACACTATAGCATTTAAACACTGGAATATCTCTGTAACCATGTTCATGCAGATAATCCAAGAACTATTTGATAATCTGAACTGTACCATTTCAAAAGTAGGATTATCTTTTAAAGAATATGCATGCAAAATGAATTTTTGATGATGTATATTTTATGACTAGAGGCGTTTTTTTTTAAATAGACATTCAGTAAATGTTTTTAGCTACTTCAATTTTTTTAAAAAAAGAAACATGCCCCTGACAATGAAGAATGTTACCTACCTCCTGACAAAGTTGATTGATTCAAATTAAGGAACGACATACACATTTTTGGACATGGCTAACTCAGGAATTTGTTTTGCTTGGACAGCTATTACTACTATTACTAGGATTTTTTTTTCTTTCTTTTTTTCTATCAGATGTGAAGAAGAAAAAATAAATGCTTGTTCATTGAAACAAAATAAAATAAAATTACATATTTTAAAATAACAGTATCTCCCTATTGACAAGAGATAAAATTTGGATTTCATATGAAAACAAAAAAACTACTTCTCCTCAGGGGCACATAAAAGATACAGAGCAATTTGTTCATTCATTCATTCATCCATTCATTCAACAAAGATGCTTTAATAACATGCTATTTATATAGTGAGTACTGTGTTAAAGTGGAACTCATTATCTTACCCCCACCAAACCCATCCCTCTTTCATTTTCCTTATTTTTCATGGAGAATACTACCATTTCAATTCTAGGCAGAGAAGACTGTAGAAAGATGATTGAATCCCTCAATAATCTAACCTGATATTGTTCATTAAATCCAATCTTCTCACACTCAAAGTCAATCCCAGCCTCTATCTTATTTCCCAGTGTCTAAGTTCATACTTTTGTGATCTGCCCAATTTCTCAGAGAACAGCATTCTCTGTCTTAGTCCCAATACTCTAAGTAGGACTTCACTACAACTCTAACCAAGTTAACAGTCCCTTTGGCTGAAATTCTAGCATCCGCTTCCTATCTTACTATCACTCAGTGTCTGACAACTATTACTTCATTTATCATGATGATGATCTCATTCTTTCATGTTTTTCAATGAACAGAATGGATAGAATAGTTATACATATACAATGGATATACATAATAACAATGGATAGAAAATGGTCCTAGGAAAAGCTGCTATCTTAGAGCTAATAGTATTTTACATTTAAATTTCTTGAGGCTGTTGCACAGGTGAATGAAAGAACTGCTTTTTGTTATTGAATATAAGTATTTCTGTCTAAGTCCATCTTCTGCCAGTTTAAGGAATGCATCTTCATGACCTTGTTTGGCACCATGGTCGACTAAACTACTGCCTACCACAGTACCTTCTTGACACCAAACATCTAGTTCTCCACCTGTGGCCTTAATTCTCCACCCACTCTTCCAGTATTGTCCCACTGGTGGAACATTCTCATCTGCCTGGCTCCAATATGTCTGTCTAACCTCCAGGACCTGACCATCCTGTCTAGCCAGTTCTGTGGTCTACTCAATAAACACATGGGCCTCTAAGTAAAACATCCAAATAGCCCTCTTTCATCATGAAGCACCCAGAAATGCCTTCAAACTCTAAAGACTGTTCAGAAATTAGGAGTGTTCTATCAAAGACTAGTCAGTGTAGATATAATGCTTCTTAGTTTCTTCATAAAAAAACATTTAAACAGCTCTTCCCCACAGATTGTAGAAAATGTTTAGAAATGTGAACAGATACTTTGAGAAGAGGTGGTTCACCCAGAGAAAGAATTCTGGGAGATGACTAAAAACCATTACATTGAATTCCCAATCCCTATATTTATGCCCACCTGCATTTTTGATTTCCTTCACAAGCTAATTGTACAATATTTCAAAGTCTGATTCTTTTTGTACAGCAAAATAACGTTTTGGTCATGTATACTTATTGTGTATCTAATTTATATTTTAATGTATTTAACATCTACTGGTCATCCTGCCGTCTAGGGGAGAGGGTGGGGGGGTAAGAGGTGAAAAATTGGAACAAGAGGTTTGGCAATTGTTAATGCTGTAAAGTTACCCATGCATATAACCTGTAAATAAAAGGCTATTAAATAAAAAATAATAAAAAAATAAAATTAAAAAAAAAGAGAAGAGGTGGTTCACAACTACAATAATGTAGTTGCAGGTAAATACCTATTATTATGAATTTTATGAGACTTACATATTTCTTTTTATTTGAATGGGATGTTATCAAAATGATTATAGAAACATTGGAGCTTAGTGAAAAGAAATTTAGAGATAAAAGAATCCAACTCTTAAGTTTTACAAGGAGGGAAGCAAGCACCATCCTCCATAACTAAAAATCCTCTTCCCAATTGCCTCTTCCAGTCCTCCATGCTTTAAGACAAAAAAAAAAAAAAACTCTTATACTGTAGGTCCAACATCATATAGGATCTCATAATTGAATGCAGGGGTTGCAAAAAATTTGACAATAGTAAAAGATAACAAATATTCCTCCAAAATTTAATTTTTATATAAAAATAAATAGTATGTTATTACCCATCCCATTAGTATGCAAATTTGCTTTCATCTTTAATAAATGGTAATTATATGTATGCCAAAGAATTGTTTTAAAATAAATTTCTTACAAGCTGCAGGATGATTTCAGAGAGCCTGAAGAGACTTATACAAACTGATGCTAAAGGAAATGAGCAGAACCAGAGGATCATTACACATGGCAACAACAAGCTTATATGATGATCAGTTCTGATGGAAGTGGCTCTTTTCAACTATGAGATAATTGATGCCAGTTCTAATGATCTTGTAATGAAGAGAGCCATATATACCCAGAGAGAGGACTGTGGGAACTGAGTGTGGATCTCAACATTTTCACTCTTTTTGTTGTTGTTTGCTTGCATTTATTTTCTCTCTCATTTATTTTTTCCTTTTTGATTTGATTTTTCTTGTGCAACAAGGTAATTGTATAAATATGTATGCATATATTGGATTTAATATTCATTTTGGCCATGTTTAACATATATTGGATTACTTACCATCTAGGGAAAGGGATGAGGGGAAGGCTGAGAAAAATTGGACACAAGATTTGCAAAGGTTAATGTTGAAAAATTATCCATGCATATGTTTTGAAAATAAAAAGATTTAATAAAAAATAAAACAATAAATTTCTTCATAATTTATTATCAATAAATGTTTCATTTGTATACCTATTTATATTCCTATATACCTAGGGCAATATAAAAATTTCTCAGATGAAAAGAGGTAACAAGTGGAAAAAATTTAAGGAGCCCTGCTTTAAGGAAAGAATGACCCTTCACTTTACTAGAGTTCATTTCTCTCCCTGTGCCCTTTCTATTTTGCTTCAGCTTCCTTTCAAAGCTTGCCACTTCAATCCCTTTTCTCTTATATTCAGTCTCTCCCTATATCCTTAGTAGTTCCTTTCTGCTTACATACTGAGAATTCTGGGATCTTTAAAAATCCTTCACTGCTATCATTCTGGCTATTGATCTAAATCACTCCTTTCACTACTGAACTTAAAGGCTCCAAAGTAAAATAGTCTATTCTTACTGCCTTCCATACATTCATTTCTTAACCCCTTGTAGCTTGCATGGCTTCTGAGATCACCTCTCTTTGGAAACCTAAGGGAACCAAGGACTTCATCTTTAACTCCAGGGGCCCTTTCTCAGTGCTCATCCTCCTTGACTTTCTTCAGCTTTTAATATTATTGATCACTTCTTCTGAATAATGTCTTCTCCCCTAGTTTTTGTGACATTCCTCCAATCTTTCTACTCTGGTACCCTTCTTTACTGATACAAACCCACCCCTCCCTAAAGATTGATGAAAGAGGGAGAAGAGAGGAAAGGAGGGAGGGAGAGAAAGAGAAAAAGGAGGAAGGAAGGAGGAAGAGGAAAGGGGAGGGATAATGAAGAGGATGAAAAGGAGGAAGAATTGAAGGAGAAGAGGATGAGAAGAAAGAGGAGGAGAGGAGAGGAGAAAGAAAAGAGGAAACAAGCAGGAAAAGAAGAAAGAGGAAGGGGAGGAGGAGGAAGAGGAGGAGGAGAAGGAAGAGGAGGAATCAGAGACAGAGAGGCAACCAGAGAGATGGAAAGAGAAGGTAGGCATTCTCCAGTTGATAAATGTTCAAAGGATATGAACAGATAATTTTCAGATGAAGAAATTGAAACCATTTCTAGTCATATGAAAAGGTGCTCTAAATCACTATTAATCAGAGAAATGCAAATTAAGACAACTCTGAGATACTACTACACACCTGTCAGATTGGCTAAGATGACAGGAAAAGATAATGATGAATGTTGGAGGGGATGAGGGAAAGCTGGGACACTGATACATTGTTGGTGGAGTTGTGAACGGATCCAACCATTCTGGAGGGAGAGCAATTTGGAATTATGTTCAAAAAGTTATCAAATTGTGCATACTCTTTGACCCAGCAGTGTTTCTATGAGCTTATATCCCAAAGAGATCTTAAAGGAGGGAAAGGGACCCACATGTGCAAAAGTGTTTGTGGCAGTCCTTTTTGTAATGGCTAGAAACTGGAAACTGAATGGATGCCCATCCATTGGAGAATGGCTGAATAAATTATGATATATGAATATTATGGAATATTCTTGTTCTGTAAGAAATGACCAAGAGGATGATTTCAGAGAGGCCTGGAGAGACTTAACGTGAACTGATGCTAAGTGAAATGAACAGAACCAGAAGATTATTATACACAGCAACAACAAGACTATACGATGATCAATTCTGATAGTTATGACTCTCTTCAACAATGGGATGCTTTAAGAAATGCAAATTAAGACAACTCTAAGATACCACTACACACCTGTCAGATTGGCTAAGATGACAGGAAAAAATAATGATGATTGTTGGAGGGGATGCGGGAAAACTGGGACATTGATGCATTGTTGGTGGAGTTGTGAACGAATCCAACCATTTTGGAGAGTGGTTTGGAACTATGCTCAAAAAGTTATCAAACTGTGCATACCCTTTGATCCAGCAGTGTTACTACTGGGATTATATCCCAAAGAGATTATAAAGAAGGGAAAGGGACCTGTATGTGCACGAATGTTTGTGGCAGCCCTTTTTGTAGTGGCTAGAAACTGGAAACTGAATGGATGTCCATCAGTTGGAGAATGGCTGAATAAATTGTGGTATATGAATATTATGGAATATTACTGTTCTGTAAGAAATGACCAACAGGATGATTTCAGAAAGGCCTGGAGAGACTTACACGAACTGATGCTGAGTGAAATGAGCAGGACCAGGAGATCATTATATACTTCAACAACAATACTAGATGATGACCAGTTCTGATGGACCAGGCCATCCTCAGCAACGAGATCAACAAAATCATTTCCAATGGAGCAGTAATGAACTGAACCAGCTATGCCCAGAAAAAGAACACTGGGAGATGACTAAAAACCATTACATTGAATTCCCAATCCCTATATTTATGCACACATGCATTTTTGATTTCCTTCACAAGCTAATTGTACAATATTTCAGAGTCTGATTCTTTTTGTACAGCAAAATAACGGTTTAGTCAGGTATACTTATTGTGTATCTAATTTATATTTTAATGTATTTAACATCTGCTGGTCATCCTGCCATCTAGGGGAGGGGTGGGGGGGGTAAGAGGCGAAAAATTGGAACAAGAGGTTTGGCAATTGTTAATGCTGTAAAGTTACCCATGCATATATCCTGTAAATAAAAGGCTGTTAAATTAAAAAAAGAAAGAAAGAAAGAAAAAAGAGAGACCTTAAAAATAAATAAATAAATAAAAATAAAAAAAAAAACAATGGGATGCTTTAAATCAGTTCCAATTGTTCAGTGATGAATTAAGACATATACACCCAGAGAGAGGCCTGTGGGAACTGTATGGACACAACATATCATTTTCACACTTTCTGTTGATGTTTGCTTGCATTTTGTTTTCTTTCTCAGGTTTTTTTTTTTTTTCTAGATCAGGTTTTTCTTGTCAAGCAAGATAACTGTATAAATATGTATACACATTTTGGATTTAACATATATTTTCATATATTTAACATGTATTGGACTACCTGCCATCGAGGGGAGGAGGTGGAAGGAAGGAGGGAAAAAATTTGGAACAGAAAGTTTTGCAAGGGTCAATGTTGAAAAATTACCCATGCATATGTTTTGTAAATAAAAAGCTTTAATTAAAAAAAAAAAAAAAAAAAAAAAAGGAAAGAGAAGACAGAAAGGATCACAGAGAAATAAAGAAGCAAGGCAGCTTTGAAAGTTGCATGTCAAATCTATTAGAGTCATAAAAAGAATTGTAAGCTTTACATAATAGAGATTCAGTTTCATGCATAATCCTCCCTTTCTGTTCCACAACATATATGTAAATGTTAATTTTGTGGGATGCTTATTAATTTCAGAATCACTTTAAGAAAGAAAAATAGTTTCCTCCCTTCTCCCTAGGTTGTATGAATCCCTAGTGTTTTGATACATTACATACAAAAGCCCACTAATTCAGAAAAGTCAGTTGATCAATCAGCCAATAGCATTTATTAAGCAATTATATATACTCCGAACTAAGTGCTAGGATTTAATTTTCTTTCTTTTAAGTACATTATATTGTGTAAGCCATAATATAAATGACTGATGAGAAATATTAATTCACATTAGACCCAGTTATAAGATATCTTAAGGATAAAAAGTTTTAATGTATGAGCATTATAACAGCTGACAATTTTATGGAGCTTAAAGATTTATAAAACATTTCACATATATTATCTCATTTGATATTTAAGTCAATGTATAAGATAACTGCTTCAGTTAGTATTATTCATATTTTATAGATGAAAAAACTGAAGCTCAGAGAGGATTATAGTTTGCTCATGATCCTACAGAGACAATTCAAACCAGATCTCATTTGATTCTGATGAGGTCTAGATTTGGGGTACCTAAATGAAATTAGGGTTTAGTTGAGGTCTACTGGCAGGTTGGGGTACAGCGAGTCAAATGGAGCTCTCCTGCAACCCCCTTGGATTCGGCACAAGGATACAGAGGTAAATGAGGTCTAGTAGTGGCACAAGTCCCCAATAAAAGCATTTATTGGCCCAAAGAGCTAGATTGATAAAAGAGATTTATTATGGGGTTTAGAAGCAAGGCTAAAGTATAGGCGAAAGTAGAGATAAGAAGGACACTGGACAGAGGGTCCAGTAAACAGAAAGTCCTGATATGGCTAGCATGTTTGGGACCTCTGCAAAGAGGAGGTCCCAGTGTGGCCCTTTTATAATGGGAGATTTAGCCCGAGGGGCCTGTGGATGTAGCCCTAAAGTTGGCTCAGATCCTGGATGGGGGCTGCGACAAGTCCAGATCTTCTATTGGAATACAAAGGGACCAGGATTTGTGAGTTAAAGGGTAATTACATTAACTAGGGGGGTGGGGGGGGATTGGGAATCACAAAGAAAGGAATTTTTCCCACATCAATTCCACATCCTATACTCTACATACAGGTTACTTCATAAATTAAACTAGATCCCAAAGTTAAGAAATATAGATGGCATTCTGACCATTAAAATTTTACTGATGTACAGTATCTTCTTTTCAAGTCAACAGCCATTTATTAATCTCTTACTATGTTCTAGGCACTGGGCTAGGAGCAGAATAGAAGCAGAAAGACAGTCCCTCCTCTCAAGAAGCTTATATTCTGAGAAGAGATGAAAGCTTCCAGAGCTGGGGCATCTTAGAGAATTTTTAGGAGAGTCAAGGAAGCAACCTAGAGAGGAATGAAGACAGTCTGGGCCTCCTTAAAATAGGTCCTGGGAGGAATTCTGGGAGAGTTCTCAGGGTCAGAGAGTACTTCTACAGATGAAATCCAAGGCTAAGTAAGATGAAGAGTATTGTGGGGCATTGTAGAATAAGTCCAGAAGAGTCAGGAATGAATCCTGGAAGGAATTAATATCAAATGAATGTTTGTAGAGAGTTACAGACAGTGGGGGAACTCTGGATGAAGTATAAAACCCTTCAGCCCAGAGGGAACCTGTTGATGATGTCTGGTTCGGCTCTCATCTCCCCTTGGGACCTAGTCTCACTATTCCTGAGAAGTGGGGAGTGGGGGTGGGACAAGTAACCACCTATGTTCTACTTGATCAAGGGATACTTGGAGTAATGACATGCATTTACATGTCAATAGCAAGGTGCTTATAGTTAACACTCAGTGTTCTTTGGTGATATAATGGCACTACAGTTGGCACTTGCTCAGTGTGTCGTAGAGATATAATTGTAGTAAGGTATTTAAGGGCAGAGAGGACTTGAAATAAACAGACTCCATCTTTAACCAGCCTCCTGGGTCCCTGCTTCATCACTTCTCCACTAAGACCAAGGACTGAGGCTGGTCCCAAAATCCTCCAGAGAGCTAGACATGAAGGCATATTTTGGCACCCCAGTGTGGGGGCTCTAGAAAGCATAGTACACTTTGGCACCCCAACTTGGGGACTCCAGAAAGCATACTACAAATGTTTCTACCTAATGTTTTGAAATGATTGAAATGATCATTTCAAAACATATTCTTCCCTAGGAAATCCCCTATAACAAAGAATAAAAAAGACAGACCAAAAAATCTAGTTCAACAATATTAATCAATACATTGACCATATCTGGCAATACATGCCCTGAAACTTAAGGAGTGGGAGAAGGAAGTTAGGAGGGGATCTAGAAAAGAGCAATGTCACAGAAGTCAGAGGAAGAGAAAGTATCCAGACATCATTCCCTCTTCTCCACAAAAGGAAAAAAAAGTACATTTTCTTATCTTTTGGAGGAAGCAAGTTTTGACATTAGTTAAATTCTTGAGTTTTCAGTTCAACTTTTTAATTTTGATTAAATGTTGATCTTATTTATTTTATTTTTATTATTTATTGGATCCTCCTTGTTTTTGAGGATAATGCAGAGACATAAACAGGAAGACTATCTACATTTCAAAGAATCAGAAAAAAAAAGAAAGGATTACCCTGTCTTTAAGGGGTTGAGAAATTCCAAGAACCCTAGTAGAGTTAAAAAAAAAAAAAAAAAAAAAAAAAAAAGGAAGAAATAGGTTTAAGCTGCAACTATAAAACTTAGATAGTTCTCATAGTCAATGTGGAGAATTCATTGATAAGAAGAACATGTAGGGGTCTGTAGGACAATAAGCATTCTGGAATGCTTATTAATTTCAGAATATCTTTAAGAAACAAAAATAGTTTCCTCCCTTCTCCCTAGCTGGTATGAATCCCTAGTGTTTCAATGCATTACATACAAAAAAACGACTAATTCAGAAAAGGAGTCAGTTGATCAATTAGCCAGCTAGCATTTATTAAGCACTTATATATGCTCTGAACTAAGTGCTGGAATTTAATTTTCTTTCTTTTAAGTACATTATATTGTGTAAGCAAAAATATAAATGACTGATAAGAAATATTAATTCACATTAGATTTAGTTGTAAGATATCTTAAGTATAAAAGTTTTAATATATGTGCATTATAACAGCTGACACATATCCTCAATATGTGAAGGGGTCACATATCCTCAGTGAATAGTACAGACATCCTGTCTGGAGTGACTAATAATGGATTTTGTCTGAAGGTCACAGATTATATGAGATGACCTCTTCAGATTTCTTCCAATTCTATGAATTAGATTCATTCTCCCTTCACTGCATAGCCACAGGATTTTCCAGTACTAAAATCTTAAGCAGTATGTGCAATGGTGTAGACAAATGAATCTTTCACCAGGAACCTTAATGCCTTCATTGTCTTCCCCATTTTAAATGAGTAACCTGAGAATTACCTTAATAATTATTTTTGCACAAATCTATAAATAACCCAGTGAGATATCTAATAAAAGTTAATTGTTCTACTGGATTGTAAAGGAAAATATGTTTCAATTCAATTAGCTGGCAGGATACCACCTACTATAGGAACAAACAGTAAATATTGTCCTGTTTTGTCAATAGTATTCTGTATTGCTAAATAGGAGTAAATTATTTTTTTAAATAATTTATTTGGATTTAGAGTTAAAAGTTATCCCAGAGGGCATAGAGACCAATGTCCTCGTTTTGTACTTGAGCAAGTAATGACCCAAAGATTTAGCACAACTCACAGAGTTATGGATTCAAATCTAAGTCTTTTTTGTTGCATATCCAATGTTCTTTCAGTTCATAGATGATGGAATGAACCCTGAAAAAGAACAAATATCAAATGAATCCTTTCAAAACATATTGTTCCCTAGGAAATCCTCTATAACAAAGAATAAAAAAGAGAGACCAAAAAAATCTTGTTTCACAAAATTAATAAACACATCAACTAAATCTGGCAATACAATTCTAGGCATGAAGCAGAAACGTTGTCATCTTTGGCATTTTTGTGGGGTCATTGTAGCAGGGGGTCACCTCTGTGTCTTTGTCATGCTATTTACCGTGCTTGAGATGCCTCATGTAAGAGGCAAGCATCTTAGCAAGAACATTACAGACTCACGGAAAAGATGTTTATTCAAGATCTTGCAAGAACCAGCGTCCAGAAACAGGCGCACCTCTTATAATACCAAAGCATAATTTTTTGTACTCTGTCCCAAAATGCTAGTCCCTCCCCTGATTCCCCATTATCTGGGTACTACAGAGATTATAATTTATCTGAAACTCCCAACTCCCCAATTTGAGCATGAGTCCCCACCCTAAATTCTTTCCCATCAAGAGACACCTTATTTGGTCATAGGTCCCTGTCAGTGACTGCACTGGCAGTCCCTCCCCAAATTACAACTCCCATGCCCTACATTTCCTTGACCCTAGCCCTTATTGATGTTGCGTATACATTCCTTTTGCAGCTATCAATAGCATGTTTTTTATTCAAATTTTTGGTTTCCCTCTATAAGTTGTGTTTCCTTTGTTCCAGATCAGCCTAACCTTTGGGGTTTTTTTTTCTTTATATAACTCTGGAAACTAAACCCTCATCCAGTTCTCACAGTACTACTCTGAGGCCTTTCCTCACTAAATTTAACTTATGATATTATCTTCCTTTTCAGACCTTGTCTGTAACTTTGAATTTTTTACTTGCTTTTTACTTGATGTGTTTGAAACTCTTTTGAGCCTAGAAACTGTCTAAACTTTGTAGCCACTGTGTCTAAACTTTGTAGCCTCTAGCCTAGAAATTGTGTCTAAACTTTGTAGCCACTAGTCCTTGGTAAAGAATTGGTAAAGAAGATTTTGAGCTGGAAGGGATTTAAAAGACCCTAATTTTAACCCCTTATTTATTTATTATTTTGTGAGGTAATTTGCGCCCATGGTCACCCAGCTAGGAATTGTTAAATGTCTGAGGTCCAATTTGAATTCAGGTCCTCCTGACTTGAGTAGAGCACTGGGACTGGAGTCAGGAAGACCTGATTCCAAATCAAGTGTGACCCTGAGCAAATCACTTAATCTTTTGTTTTGTCTTGATCTCCTGGAGAAGGAAATGTCAAATCATTTCAGTATCTTTGCCAAGAAAACCCCATGGCCAGCATTGGCATGCTATGGGCCATGACTTGGGGGTGCAAATACAAAAGCAAAAATGGTCCCTAGCCTCAAGGAATCTATATTCAGAGGTGGTGTTGAAGAGGACAATAGAGTTCAAGGTTTGTTGTGTAGAGACAGTCACATTTAGGACTGTTTCTGTATTTTGAAAATTGTTCATTTCACATAAGAAGTGAAGGTTATTGAGTAATTCACTTTAGAAGTTGCTGAGTAGTCAATATAATGACAGTTATTAAAATGTTATTGCGTTTTTAATATGTCAATGTAATATTTGGGAGAGTATGGAAAATAGTTTTTTTGTGATAATATTCTGGTTTCAATGCAGTTTATTGGTAAATTCTCAAGGATATTTCAATATTTTCAGCTATCAAACAGGTATTTATTATATGCTAATTTATGAAAGAGCAAGCTTCTTATGCATAACTGCTAGATATTTACCAGTTCCAGCTCCTATAATGTTCTATGTAGGTGATCATGAGTAACCATTTGATCTGTGATAATAATCTGGCCCCTGTACACTTTGTAGGTTGAATTCTCAAGAATCTTTCAAGGTCTATATTTATAGTATGGGGATCTGTGAAATGAAAAACAGTGAATTCCTAAAACATAACTCTAACCACTTGATTATGTTAGACATGGGGTAGATGACAAATTTTTTCAGGCTCCACTGATATGTTGTACTTTCAACCATTTTCTTGCATAATCTGTATTGATCATCAAGGGCTTCTTAGAAATAACTCTTATGTAATTTCTTGTGGCAATAACCTTAGCCTGAATTGTCATTATAAACCCTTCTGTTTCCATAAACATATATGGAGGATATAGAGTGTCATAGCAGACAGGGTGCTGGACCTGGAATCAGGAAGATCCAATTTCAGATTAATTTCTATTACTTACTAGCCATGTGAACCCAAGTGCCTCATTTTACTTCTTTCTGTATCAATTTTCTCAACTGCAAAATGGAAATAATAATAGAATTGATAGGATCATATTTGTAAAGTACTTTGCACAGGACCTGATACATAGTGATGAGGTTTAGATTTGGGGAACCCAAATGAAATTAGCGTTTCTGATGGTCAGGGAGTTAAATGAAGCCTAGTGGCAGGTTCGGGGGTCAGGGTAGGTTTCGGTGCAAGGGTAGGGAGTTGTGGGGACTCCCTTCTGGCAATGCAGAAATTCTCTGTAAAGGAATTTACAGATCCGAAAACCTAGATTCATAAAAGAGGTTGATTATGGGGATAAGAAGCATAAAGTCTGGTTAGGGAAATAGGTGAGAGTAAAGAGAGGATGGCACTGGAAACAAATATTATTCCAGCAGGCAGATCTATAGAAAATGGAATTTTGCATTGAGAATGCCGTTCTCAGTGGGCAGAAAGACTTGGTAGTAAAGGGCACTGCCAAGGTCCATGTGCAAAGACGTTAGTTGATGGAAGCTCATTATATTGCTTGGCTTGGTTGGGGTTGGGAAACCCGAGCAGATCATCAGAATGGGGCTGGGACAGCCCAAGTTGGCTCAGATCAATGGGGACTAGGTGGGACAAGCCCGGATCTCCTATTGGAATTCAAAGGGATGCTTTTGACCAGGATTTGTGAATCAAAGGCCCTGGCTTTCTGAACTGATAATGCATCAGCCAGGAGGGACTGGGAGTAATCTGAAAGGAATCACAAATCAATAGGAAATACAGCTTCTTAAAGGTTCCACAACCGCTTCAATAGCATACATGCATTAAAAGTTTATTCCCTTCCCTTCCCTTTATTCACATGTTGTTGGATGACTTCATGTAGATGTCACCCCTAGAAGGCCTTCTTGTTCTTTTCTTGGATTTTATTTCATAGGTTCCAAATAGAGTTAAGCCATTTTCAATCTTATTCAACTGTTCATGGGTGGATACCAGCTGTCAACTTTTACTACCGCTCAGTGATGTTTTCTTATTCCAGAAGTATTTCTGAAGATGTTGTTATTATTATAATTAGCACCATTACTTTTGATTGGTAATTGGTCATCTGGGGCAAACCTAGCAGAACAATAAAGATACATTTTATCATTTGCAGGTGGGAATTTGAACTGAGGAGCACATGAATAGAAGGAATAATGTTGGAGTAGAAGAACTTATGTTTAAGGGCACATATATATATATCGTGTGTGTGTGTGTGTGTGTGTGTGTGTGTGTGTATGTATGTGGTAATCTAAATATCTTTAGCTAAAGACCCCCAGAAATATCTTTTTATAGTTTTTCTTCATAACCAAGCTATCTCTAAGCAACTGTTCAAGTTCCTGAAACAAAAAAGCTGGTTAACTTAAGCAATTGGTTTACCAAGTATGTTTAATATCCTTGTTAATATGATGTAAATAAATTGACCATCCTCCCCTTCTATATATACTTATACCCATTTCTAGATGACAGACAGCTGCAAGGCATCTTTTTTTTATTAATTTTAGTGAGTCTAGAACAAGAGGCCTCTTATGTGAAATGACATCCTCCCAAAATACATTCCCCAGATGCACTGAACCTTAAAATTCCATTAACAAGACTTGAAGTTCATGATTATGCATGTAACCTAAAATACAGACATCTATGAAAGAGGTAGCAAGATATCAGCAAGGTGTAATGGGTAAATAACTAATATTGGGTCAGTCTTTACAGCATATTCTGAGGAAGATAGAAGGAAACACTACAGGGGAGGAAAAGACAATGGAAGGAACAAGAGGTACTACAAAAAAATAAAAACAAAATACTGATTTTGAAAGTTGGCATAGGATTGAGTTACCTACTAACAGGTAAAATTTCAGGTAAAAATGAAGGTAGAAAAGAGTTTTAGGTGTTGTATTGAAATAGCTTCTATTCCATGTGTTGGATAGACTTAAAATTAACAAGAATTGCACAGGATAGGAAGAAGGGTAGAGAGAAGGATTATGATCTGTGTCACTGAAGAAAGAGAACACACCTAGATGACATCATAGATCAAAACTGCCCTGCTGCCAAATTTCTCATCTTCTCATCTCATCTAAAGAAAAAAAAAAGTCATAGGATTTAGACATTTTGTTGAGTGATTGATTCTTCTGTCTACCAATTACTAATCCTTACTGTTTGACACCTAAAGATATTTTAAAGAATAACAATTTGTGCCCAGATGGCAATACTTCAATATAGCATTTTGCTCATGACAAACCACATCCAAAAACCTGAGTAAAAATCATCATCAAAGCAGATGAATGAAAAGAGAAATGAGATGAATATTAGCAAAAACAAGTGATTGCATTGGAAAGCTTATGAGCTTCACTGGCCCCTGTGTAATAACAAGAGACTTGGAGGAAACTCTACAAGATAGCAGGTGGACTCCCATGGAAGATCTATGGAAAGAATCACATGGACAAGAGTTATTCATAATGAGATAATAGGTCTACATATGATGGGGTTTCCTGCACACAGAGCAGATCACTTAACATGGTAACACCCTGTTTCTGGGAGAAGACATCTCATATTCCTTAACTGTATGTATAGCAAGTCTCTTTTATATTGGCTGTATAATCAGAGCAGACTATATCTTTAAAACTATAGCATCCTAAAAGGAAAATGATCATGTTCACCCACAGGAGGAAGCTAGATGGTTCAGTAGATAGATTACTGGGCATGGGATAAGGAAGAACTGAATTCAAAACTAGTCTTAGACACTTAATAGCTTTGTAATCCTGGGCAAGTCACTTTACCCTCTCTACCTCAGTTTTCACTACTATAAAACAGTGCCTACATGTCAGGGTTGTTGTGTGTGGATAAATAAGATGATACTTGTGATATACTTAACCATAGTACCTGGCACAGGTGCTTCCTTCCTTTTACATCACAGATATCATAAACAAAACTTGTAAGAGAAGAAGAGCTGCTTTCTCATCCTTTCCTCTTTTACTCTAAGAAGTCCTGAGAAATAGGTCTTGGGTTTGATTTGTTTCATTTGTTCTTTTCTATTACAGAAGTAGGTGGTAGAATTCCTGGTATTGGGGTATGAGAAACTGAGGGTTGACAGATCCCCCAACAGCAATGGGATCCCCTTTTGCTGGTCATAGGTTTTATGAAAGAATTCACAAACCCCAATGAATATAGGCTCAAGGTTTGTGACAAGAATGGGTTTATTTATTCTAAGAAAACAGCATGCTAAGAAGACAGCTTTCTTAGCCAACAAGATCCTGTAAGGCTATTGCAAAGGTGGGTTTACACTGAGAAGAAAATATCTTTATCAGTGGGCAAAATCCTGTTAGGACTTATGCAAAGATTTACACTGAGAAAGATGCAGCAGGCTAAGTCCAGAAGGCATTAGCAAAGATTCAGGGGTTCAGAGTTGTCTTTTATTAGCCTTCTGAGGTTTGAGGCTGAGGCTAGAGGCTGGGGAGATTAAGGGCTAATTTTCAATTCAATAGAGGATGGTGATTATGCCCCAGGCCAAGATCTCCAATTGAATGAGATTATTTATCTGGGAGTTTCCCTTATGGACAGAAGGCTAAGCTCCTCCCACAGGCTGAGAAGGTTTGAGACTCAGGACCATCCTCCCACAGTTTGCATCAGGGCCTTTCCAATCCTTCCCCCACAGATTAAAGGGGACACAATTTATATCAGGACCCCACCAAAGATTAAAGGGGACACAGTTTACATTGCCAGCAAAACCAGAATCCTTAAAGCCAAGATTCCAGGCTGGATATATAGTGAGCCAGCTTACCAGGAAAGTCTTAAGATGTCAGGATGCCCAGGACTTGAGCCAAGGGAGAAGCCAGACTTGGAATTTAGTGGGACTGTACTATATAGAAACTATATAGGAACTTAGAAGTTAAAATTCTTTTTTTATTTTTTATTTTTTTTTTAAAAGTTAAAATTCTTAAGCAAAATTTTAAATTTAATCCTCTTCCCCTCCCCAAAGACTAAGATGATATAAATGGGAGATTATACCGCCAGGTTTGGGAAGGATATTTTTATGTTTGTTTTTGTTATACTTTTCCAATAAATATTCCTTTGTTAGAATTTGTAAGAATTCCTTTGTAAGAGCTAATCTGATAGTTAAGGGATTAAATGAACCTGGGGAAAGGCACCCTTAAAACTAAGGAAAACATGTGGGGACTGTAGTCAATGACAGAAATAGTAAAGACCCTCAAATTATATTAAGAGTCTTAGAAAATTCTTAGGGAAGAGTTACATATAACACAGCCAACTTACAGGCAATAGAGACAGGGTATTTACTGTTTCATACACAAATGAGAGAATACACTCATTGATAGCTTTGATGTTGAAATATGATTATTCTTCAGAATCAGTACCAATTTGGAGGGTCTTTGACATATGATTATTACAAAGTGAAATGAAAAGAAATTGTTAGTTCTTTGCTGATTTTGTGATGGCTCGTTTCTTTTGATGTAAAAACAAAACTAATTGTACCTGTGAACAACCAAGCAAAACAGGCCAAGAACAGAACAAGAGCCAGGCACTCAAGCCTACTTTTGATTCTGCTTCTAAAATTACTTACTCTGAAGCACCAGGTAAAGCATTTGATCAAAGAATCATAGATTCAAAACTGAAAGGGATCCTTAACAGCTATAATATTTTATGATGCCTGACTGATTTTTTCTACCAGTGAATGGGAATGATTAGCCATCTTCACAGTGGCTCATTGATCCACTTATTTCCCTTGGATTGTGGGGGAGGGAGTCAACACACTGGAAGTGAAGGGAAGGCAAAGATGATGCAGTAGATAGAGTACTGGCCTAGAGTCAAGAAAACCTGAGTTTAGATCTGACCTCAGACTATTTCTAGCTGGATGGTGTCACTAATCCCTATTTGCCTCAGTTTTCTCATCTGTAAAATGAACTAGAGAAGAAAATGGCAAAATACTCCAGTATTTTTGCCAAGAAAACCCCAAATGAGAGTAACAAAAGTCAGACATATCTGAATAACAACAAAAGGGAGGGCAAAGGAGCAGACATGAACCATCTATAAATACAAATATTAAGAAGGGGATGAGGAGAGGGCTACAGAATGGAAACTTTGACAGAACAAAAATACCCTCAATACATTGTGATATTCCAGTGGATCTTGCAGTGAGTTGTGGGCTTTTCCTTCCTCAACAAGGTAGATTTCAAACTCATTGAAAAACTTACCTAAGATCATTTGACCACATAACTACAACACTGTAGTAGTCTATGCTTTACTGAAGGGAGTATAGACTTTCCCTTTCACAAAGCCATGTTTATAAATAAAGCCCAGTGTTTTAGAGCAAGACCTACTTTTAACACACACACACACACACACACACACACACCCCTTCCTATCTATCTGCCAAGCTGCCACAAGAATAAGCGATCAGATGTCAAGAACATGCCCATCATTGTGTTAGAACTTTTGCAAAAAAATTTTTAAGATGTGAGATTTCGAGTTGTTTCCGTTCCCCTGCACTTGGCTTCCTTCCCTGAAGAGAAGAAACTTCCTCACCTGTTTTGTTTTCTTTTTGTTTTTGCCTCAGCAAAGTCTGCCTGAATTCCAGGTAACATGACCAGAAAAAAAGGAAAAGGCTAGCTTGCCTAAAGCAAAAGTACTAACACAATCAGAGTAGAACAGTTGAGGCTTTTTTCTAGGCAGATATTAACTGTTAAGCCTATTAAAAATGTTTCAGACTGAATAGAAGATGGTAGAGTTAGAGTTGGAAGGAATTTAGAAATTTCACAAATGAGGAAACTGAGTCCCAGAATGGTAAAATGACTTGCTTAAAGTTACATACATAATAACAGTAGTGACATCCAGGATTCAAATGCAGATTCCTTATATTCAAATCTAGCACTCTTTCCACTAATTTAAAACTAGTGCCTTCCCTTTGAGACTACCACCAACTTATCTTACATATAGCTTATCTGTATTTGGTTGTACGTTTTCTCCTCATTACAATGTGAGTTTCTTGAGAGCAGGAACTGTCTTTTTACTTCCTATCTATCCCTACCACTTGGAGGAAGAGAGGGGAGGTAAGAAAGGAATGAACTTTTTTTTAATGACTCCTACTATGGAACCAACTAAGTGGTACAAAGGACAGAGCACTAGCCTTGAAGTCCAAAGAATTTAGGTTCAAATCAGATTTTAGTCACTTAGTAGATGTTTGACCCTGGACAAATCACTTAATCTCAATCTCCCCTACCCCCCCAAAAAACACAAGCACCTACTGTGTGCCAGATACTACACTAAATGCTTTAAAAAAGTGACTGGCACATAGTAGGCACCTAATAAGTACTAACTTATTGGTGACTGACAAATATAGATCAGAACATTTAAAACTAGGGGAGATCATATAATCCAAACCCCTCATTTTACAAATGAGCAAACTGAGATCACGCAAGTAGTAATTGGTGGATTTAAATCCAGGTCATCCAAACTTAGATCTAAAGCTCTTCCAACCAAACATGATGCTGCATGTTATTGTATAGTCCTGCCATGTTATTTTCTAAAACCACACACAAAACATAATTTGTCAAATAAAAAAAAGCACCTCTCCACCATTATATATTCTAGTTTGCATAATTTGTACTCTAAAGTTCAAAGGTATGAGTAACTAAAAGTCTTGTTTATTTGCTTGAGAGAGTAGTACTCTAAGAAATGTGCTTGGTGATGTGTATTTAGTATTTTGTAAACAGTATTTAGTGTCTGGCAAGTTTCAAAAAAAAAAAACCCCACCCTCCAAAAATCTGGCTTATGTTATTTAAAACAAAAGCCCTCTTTTAACTCAAACTGATGTGATATTATTAATTTTTTTAATGGTCTTTGAAAGAGTATAGCTACTTTACTTCACCTTGAACACATCTGGCTTCAGTGATATCATCTCAAAATATTTAAAAATATAAATACATTGATTTTTCAAAATGCTATTTACATGATAAAATAATAGATTTCTGTGGCCCAATACTAGAATTCAATGTTCAGAAGTTTTGATTCAAATTTGACTCTGAATCATTCAATTCAACAAGCATTTATTAAGTTATTTTGCCGTAAACTGTGCATACAAAGATAAAAACAAAAAATTAGTTCCTGCCTCAGGAAGTTTTCTTACTATTGGGAAGATATAACATGCAAATGAGAAATTTTTAAAAATTTTTATTTTGTCTTGTTTTTATATGACCTTCATTCCCAAATGTATCCCACCACCCCACTTCCAAACCAGAGAACCATCCTTATAACAAAAATTTTTTAAATAGTCCTTCACTTTTTCAAAGAAGGGGAGGAGGTGTATTTTCTCAATTCTTTTCTAAGGCTAAGTTTCTTGGTCATTATAATTACACAGCAATTCCCTTTGGTTTTATTGTTCTTTCTGTTTACATTGTCATAATCATCATGTATATTGTTTTCACAGTACTGCTGACTTTAGTCTTCATTAGTTCTTATAAGTCTGCCTATACTTCTTAAAAGCCTGCATGATCATCTTCTCACAGTGTAATAATATTCTATTATATTCTTGTACCATAATTTGTTCATTCTTTCCCTAATTATTGAGCAGGTACTCTGTTTTTAGTTCTTTGATATCCCTCAGAAGTACTGCACTGAATATATTAGTATAAGTAAAATTCTGTCTCTCTGTCTCTCTCTTTTTTCTTTCTTTCTCTTCCTTGTCCTTCCCTCCCTCTCTCCTTCCCTTCCTCCTTCCCTTCTTCCTTTCTTTCTTCCTTCCTTCCTTCCTTCCTTCCTTCCTTTCTCTCTTCTTTCACCTATATTTCTAAAAATAGATTTTTTAGGTCAAATGGCACAGATATTCTAGTTACTTTTTTGCTTTAAAGCATAATCTCAAGTGCTTTCCATGTTAATTCATAGTCCCACAAACTCTAAATTAGTGTATCTGTCTTTCTGCAGCTTCCCAACACCATTCCATATTTTATCATCTTTGTCAATTTGCCAGGTGTGAGATGAACCTTAAAGTTTTTTTTTTAATTTCTATTATTATGAGTAACATAGTTGTTAATTTGTAATGGGGGCACTTCCCCCCAAAACATGCTTAGTCATTAATCCTTAGAATATGCATGGCCCCTACCTAATATGACCAGTTCAAGTATGATTCATCACTAAATTGAGCCTCCTTGTTGGCTACTGAATCAACACTATATATAAGTATACTAAAGGATTGACTGGTCTCTTGTTCTCTTTCTAAATATTATTATTATTATTTTTTTTTTTTTGCTGAGGCAATTGGGGTTAAGTTACTTGCCCAGGGTCACACAGCTAGTTAAATGTCTAAGACCAGATTTGAACTCAGGTCCTCCTGACTTCAGGGCTGGTGCTCTATCCATTGCACCACCTAGCTGCCCCTGAATTATTTTTTTTTTAGTATGAAAAGTTTCTTATGCAGTTAAGAGTTAAGTGATGATAGTTGCCAATAGTCACTCCAAATTTATTAACATAAGGATATTTCAGAAAGCAAATAGCTCAAGTTCTTTTAGCTTACTATCAGTAATTGCCTTATAGATTATATTTAAACTTTAAGATTTATATCCTTATTTTTACTCCAAAAATCGTCTTTGTATCCTTAATGTCTTTATATCATAAACTGTGAAGACCGAGTTAGCACCCTGGATATTTTAGAATCAGCCCCAGTAAGGATAAGCAAAAGTCCTTGGTCTTTATTCTTGGTTGAAGTGAAAGGAATGGACACAGGAATCTCTGAGATCTCTTCTCTTTATCTCCTGCCCAAAGGTAACTCTGGATTGTCTTACTGCACCTTCTAATCCCTCCTACAATTCTCTGTATACACCAACAGATTGAGCCAGCACAGAACAGTGGGGCAGGCCATTTTCCAAGCATATGCTAATAGAGTATTGTCCAATAAGTAATTAGTCTTAAGTGGGTTGTCCAAATGCATGTACTCAGAGTTTCAGCCCTTTACAATAAACTGATTGTCAGTAGGACCCTGTTGATGATTAGTGTCTCTTTTCTTCAGTGATACTTCCCTTTAATTCCATTCTAACAGAAGTATTTGTTATTAGTCAGTTGTTTCAGTCATGCCCCCCTCTCTATCACCCCATTTGGGGTTTTCTTGGCAAAAGTACTAGAGTGGCTTGCCATTTCCTTTTTCAGCTCATTTGACAGATGAGGAAACTAAGGAAAACTGGTTTAAGTGACTTGCCCAGGATCACACAGCTAGTAAGTATCACCAGATTTGAACTCAAGAAGATGAGTCTTCCTGACCCCCAAGCCCACTATTCTATCCAATGTGTCACCTAGGACCTAATTTCACCTACTTACATCATAAAACAAAATAACAACTAAAAAACAAAAACAAACATTGATTCAGGAACATGCTAAACCAAGAAGATGCATATATAAATGAAAAGGGCCTGTCAGACTTTTGAATACAATTCCCTATGTACTTTAAATCATCTACTGTAAAGCCCTGAGATGAAATTAATGAACTGAGATATAAATTAAGAAGATATACTCAAGATGTTGTGATAAAATCAATGTAATTGCCTCTAAAAGCCAAAGGGACTTCAAATCATGATGTCAAGTGGGGCTTCCTCTGACCTGAATGGAGTTATTAGTGCTATTAAAGGAGCAATGCTGTTTCCCAGCACAGCAATAGTCCAATCTCCCCTAAGTCATTTGTAAACTATGCAGCTTTAGATGGGATATACTACTCTTTCAAACAATCAGTACTTGACATTTCCATAATCATCAAAGATCTAAACCATGGCCATTGGCCTATAGAGTCTCTTACAAACACTACAAGCTCCAAATGGTACTAGCCAAGGTTATGGTGTAGCCCTGCCCAGGATTTTTGATGAGGATACCACACTTTTTTGTGTGTTGATTTTTTTCAGCACCTATTATTACTATATGCAGGTACTACTCTAAATCAAATATTACAACGTAAGGTTCAGTCAAAGGATGATATAAACTATTAAGACATAATCTAGCTGTTGATTGATTCAGATAATAAAACCCAAAACACCAACAGGGAACATAAACAAAAGTTTAACATTCAGAGAAGTAAATAAGATTTCTATTATGCTCAAAAGACCAAGAAATTCTAGTCTAAAATCAGAGACTCTAAAGGAACTTAAAAATAAGACCTTCCAACCTCCCCTCTTCTCTACCCCCATCACTTCTATAGCACTACTTATAGGTGATCAGCCTTCTGGTTGAAAGTTTCCTGTGATGCAGAACTCACTATCTATGAAGTCAGTTTCTCTCTCTCGCTCACTCTCTCTCTCTCTCTCTCTCTCTCTCTCTCTTTCTTTTCCTTTCTCCCTCCCTTCTTCCCTCCCTCCCTCCCTTTTCTCTCTCAGGATTTATCATGCAAGTCATTTTGCTAGTTGCAGGGCATGCAAACACAAAAATAAAAAAGAAAAATAAGTTTTCTTTCAAATTCATGATCATTTGAGAAAAGGCAATGCTAGAGAAATTAGGAGAGCCTTCCAAGAGAAAATTACTTAAGCAGAGCCTTGAAGGAAGCTCAGATATGAAGATGAAAAGAAAATATATACCAGGAAAGAATGTAGCTATACAAAGGTAGATAGAAAGTTGAGTTTTGGGAACAGAAAGCAAGCCAATTGTCTAGAACTTGGAGTGTACACAGTAGACTAATATGCAATAAGCTTTGAAAAGTAGGAAAGCATGATGACCTTTAAGTAGCAAATCAATGAGTTAGTATTTTATCCTAGAGACAACAGGGAACCTGAAGGTGTTTGAACAGGAGGGTAACATGGTGAAATTTGTGCTTTAGAAAAATAATTTTGGGGGCAACTAGATGCCTCAGAAGATAGCATTGGCATTGGAAGTAGGAGGGCCTGAGTTCAAACTGACTTCCAACAGTTATGAACTATGTTACTCTAAGCAAGTCTCTTAATCCCAATTCCATTTTCAAAAGATAATTTTGTACCTGAATAGAAATGGATTGGAGATGGGAGATACTGGAAGTCAGGCATCCAGTTGGGAGACTGTTACAATAATTTAGGCAGGAGATGCTAGGGATTTGAACTAGGGTGGCCACTGTTATTTATGGATTTTCATAATATTTTATTTCAGTTCTGAAAACCAACTACAAATAGTTCATTATGTTAGCATCAATCTGATGGTCACTTTAAAGTAATTCCACTTCCAGATGACAGTCTCAAGTATTTGAAGTCTGTTATCAAGTTTCCTCTTCTCCTGAACCCCATCAAGTTATTAGGGGTTTTTTATACAAAAATGTGATTTTAAGATCTTGAGTCTTCATTGTTTCCTTCCCATTTGCCCACAAATAAATTCATTCATTAGGTAATCATATCATTCCACTAAATTCAATTTGAGCTTTCAATCACTTAAAACCTCTAGGAGTTTTATTTCTGAAAGTTGCTAAATTAATAATTAATTATTAATGTTAACAATAATTAATATTCATTAATAAATAATAGTGCCTGCTATGCTTGGAACAACAACAACAACAACAAAAGAGAGTTCTTGCTTTCAAGGAACTCATAGTCTAATGGGAGAAAAAATTCATTCAGCAAATGATGAATGGCAACAGGACTTTTGGTCTGGAGATAAGTCAAATGTCTCCTATCCTCTCCTTTATACAACTGGTTTTTTGGACCTAAATGCAGGTTCTTACATTTATCCCTATTAAATTTCATCTTGTCAGTTTGGCCCACTCTTCTAGCCTGCCAAGATCTTTTTTGGATCCTGATCCTGTCACCTACTACATTTGGTATCTGTCCCAGTTTTGTGTCATCCACATACTCACTGCTTTCCAAGTAAAATGAGTTCCAAAGAATTGAGTAAGTACTATCATCTGTTCTGAAGGGTTGAAGCCCAACTTCCTGAAGCCTACATATTAGAGGCTAGCAGGATCTGTAAAACCAAAGTTATGGTGAAATAACTGAATCCCAGAAATTAAAAATCTATCATTACTTTCCTGAATCCATCATTAATTTCCTGAACTACCTTTTAAATAAGAGATCTTTGCAGAGATAGAAAACCAGATTTCTGTGTGCTCTGTGCTACCCATAATGACAGGCATGTATATTATTCAAGACTTGAAACTCTTTCCAAATAGTGCAGGGAAAATAGTTCTGTTTAAATTGTTAATCCAGGAACAGAAAATGACACTTTAATAATGTTGTTTTCCCTACTGAATGAATTTCAAAAGGGAAATTAATTTCCAGTATATAGCAGTAAGGATATTTATTACTTTAGTCTCTTCCTCCTTCAAGATTCTCCTTAATCACAATAAAGTAGGAAAGGAAGATACATTGAGTTGATCTTCTGCCACCAAAATAGGTTCTGCAATTTTTCATGATGTTGATTCATCAACAAGGTGACAAGAGTTACCTCCATGAACCCTCAGGTATGGAAAACTTTTCTTATGAGAAGAGACAAAACAGGAATATTAGCCCATTGGTCAGCAGGTAGAATATCCAATTCTCCACACGAGAAGTCTACTTTCCAAGAAAGACAGTGTTCTAATGATTTATAAAAGCTAGGCTATTTAGTCTAGACTTTCTCCATAAACTTTATCCTCTACTTAGTAAGAGGAGACACCTGGGGAGATGGTGATTGCTACATTTCCACTTGCATCTCTATCCATGCTGCCTCATGGATCAAGTCCTCAACAGCTCTCTCATCTCCATTCTCTTAATTCTCACTTTGCATTTGGCTTTCTTCTGCTCTCTTATTCCTTTTCCAATCATCTGAAGAGTCTCAGGGGCCTACAGTAATGAACAAAATGTCAAATTGTCAAAAATTAGGAATAATCTATTTCAACCAGACACTCATCAGACACTTCCTAGCTGTGTGACTCTGGGCAAGTCACTTAATCTTGTCTGCTTCAGTTTTCTCATCTTTCACATGAAGAAGGAAATAGCAAACCAAAGCATCTTTGCTAAGAAAACCCCAAATGAGGATATGGTAGATCTGGACATGACTGAAAAATGACTGAAAATCCCAACCCACTTATTTTATTGGTGAGAAAACTGAAGGAAGATCTCAGAAGAAAAGAGACAACACAATATAATAGAAAGGACACTCAACAGTTATTCAGTAGATCTGAATACCAAATCAGATCTCAAATACCAATAACTAGTTGTATGATTTGTAACAAGTGATTTCACTTCTCTATATATGGGTTTCTTAATCTATAAAATAGATTGGACATTCTCTAAGATTCTTCTCTACTTTTGTAGCTTTTGATCTTATTCTTGCTCAATATCATACAAATGATTTAGTTGAGACAACTTGTAGGAAATGACAAAAGACTCTTTTTCTCTCTCTTTTTTTTTTAAATAGTATTTTATTTTTCCAAATACATGCAGAGATAGTTTTCAACATTCACCTTTGCAAAATCTTGTGTTCCAAATTTTTCTTCCTCTTCCTTCCTCTCCCTCCCATAGACATCAAGTAATCCCATATAGCTTAAACATGTAAAATTTATCTAAACATAGATCAACATTCATCATGTTGCACACAAAATATCAGATCAAAAGGCAAAAAAGAAGGCACAAATAAGAAAAAAAACAAGCAAAAAAACAACAACAAAAGGTGAAAATACTCAGTCTCCATAGTTCTCTCTCTGGATGCAGATGGCACTTTCCATCACCAGAAAAGACTCTCTTTTTAAGAGATGAATATGAAAGAGACATCTAACAACATGGAAAGGAAAAAAATGAAATATGGATCTAAAACTCCTGCTTGAATTTCTTTTCTGCAGAAGTTTCATCTTTGTAATATACCAACATTCTCTCATGGATAAATTAAAGTTAGTTAGGCCCAGGTTGAAGTTTTTTCCCTTTGACCTCCTTTATATGTATTTAGACATCATAAGTGTGCAAAGAGTATCAGTCAACAGAGCCTTTTCATGATCTATGCATACCTATGTGAGAGACACAACCCTGGTTCAGGTTCTCACCATTTCTCATAAATCTCCTAATTGGTTTCCCTCCCTCCAGCCTTTACTTAACACTGCTAAAGTGACACCTAACTCAGTGTTCTAACCTTGTTGCACTTCCCCACACCCCCTCACTCCATGAACTCCAGGGGCTCCAGCTCCTCTAGGATTAAATACAAAATTTTTTCTTTGGTTTTTGGAAGGTTCCGCCATACCTTCCCAGATGTTTTACACTACTCACCTTCAGGCACTAAGAAAACTGACCTATCTGCATCTTCACAAACAACATTAATTCTAGTTTCTGTATCTTTGCATTTCCTCTTCCTATTACCTATAATACAACCCCATGTTCCCCTCCTTCAAGTTCCCATTATAGAATTCCTTTTCATTGTGATTCAGTCTTTTCAGTCATGTCTGATTCTATGAGGTTTTCTTGTCAAAGATACGAAGGTGGTTTGCCATTTCCTTTTCTAGATCATTTGAAGGTAAAGAAACTGAGACTTAAAATGTTTAGTGATTTTCCCCAGGTTCACCCAGATGAGACTGAATTTGAACTGGCTTCCTGACTCCAGACCTAAAGTTCTATCCACCTCTTTCAAAGTTCAGATCAAGCACTATATTGTTGATGGGGTCTTTCCCAATCCCTACAATTACTAGTGCCTTCTCACTCAAAAATATCTTGCATTTACTTTGTATATATTTTAAATATACTTAAATTGTACACGTTATATCCTCTGTTAGAATATTAAAGACAGGCACTGTTTTTTTTTTTTCCTCCTCTTGGTATCTTCAGATACCAAGGATCATACCTCCTGGAATGTAGTACATAAACGCTTATTGCTTGATAGAGAAGATCTTATGTCACTTTGTGATCCCCATGATCCATAAAGAGAAGGCTCTTAGAGTGAGTTTCACAAGAAAAGTAGCATGTAGCACTAATTGGTCAGAAAGATAATGGTTTACTATGAGACATCTTGTTCATAGCCATGTATATAAACAAAAGCAGAGAGAAGTAAAGGAGGTTGGAGGAATAAGGCAGCAGTTATTATGTGGAGTTGGCATACAATTATTTCTGTTTTGTTTTCCCCAAGCTAATCATCCAAGCTTCAGGAACAAAAACTGAGTGATCAAGCCCTGTTCCAAGAACAGTTTTGATTTCATTAATTATGTTGGTAAATAACTCAGAAACAGTAAATGAAAACAAATCAAGCCATATTTCAGCACCCTTGGAAAGGTAGTGTTTGCCAAATGAAAAGTCCTAAGCAACAGAGAAAAAAAGAGAAAAATGTGAACACACACACACACATCTAAAGAAATCGAAGCATGGGACAGCTATTTGATGCAGTGGATAGAGCACCAGTCCTGGAATCAGGAGGACCTGAGTTCAAATCTGGCTTCAGGCACTTAATACTTCCCAGCTGTGTGACCCTGGACAAGTCATTTAACCTAATAAATAAAAAGAAAGCAAAGCATGAAAAATAAAGAAGAAAACCCCAAAATTTCTAAAATGTTAAATGTTGTTTTAAGAATATTGGAAAGAGAGGGAGGGGGAAGAAAGGAGAGAGAGAGTCAGAGAGAGAGACAGAGACAGAGAGAGACAGAGAGAGAGAGAGGAAGAAGGAGGGAGGGAGAGAGGGAGAGAGAATCCAGCAGGAATTTGCATGTCACTCAATTAGTCACCTGTAGAGTCATCCAGAAAAGAATGCCAAGACTTTTATATAATTTTATGTCTTCAGATATAAAGACTAGTTGGACAAGTTTTCAGACAGGAACTAAAACTAAAGCAAAAGCAGCAGACAGTGCCATAACATAGTGGGCATAAGGTTCATTAATAAAGAAAAGATGCATGATACATTCAGTAGAATTTTAAGTGAGATTTTTCTAGAGAACAGTATGAATCACACATCTTGGCACATTCACAATTAACAATTAGTAATCTACTACATAGTTCTACAATCATATCATTCTGGATTCATAAACATAATAACAACATTCTTATCCTTAAGAGCTCCTTTCATGTTAGGATGTCAAGCCTTTTAGAGACATTATCTCATCAACCTCATAATACACATGGTTTGGGTGGGTCATAGAGCAAAGACTTGGATCATAGAACTCTTGGTTCACAAATTGCTAGTCTAACCACCTAATTAGATTGAAGCTGAATCTCCATTTTGTTGGAAGGCTTTTGAGGAAAACAAGATTGGAAAAAGCGCCATTGGTGAAGTTCTGGAGGAGCTGTAGTTTCACTGGTTTTTTCCCAGCAGCAGTGACTGGGATAAGGTAGAGACAATCAGAGGAAGAGGCTAGGGGACACTAGACCTCATGATTGCAGCCATTTTTTCATCAATCATTGCTTTACAGGAATTGCAAAGAACTGGAGGGTGTTGATTACCAGTATCTTTGCCAACCCTCTTGATCTCAGTGCCTTTCCTCTGCTAATTATATCCTAATTTCCCCATATATAGCTTGTTTGTACATATTTGCTTGCTTGCTATCTCCCCCACAATTAATTTGTGAGTTTCTTGAGGTCAGTATACATAATATTCTCTGAGAGCAGATTTCTTGAGGGGCTTCTGGGAGCAGCCTTCCTTTCAGTTCAGTAATCACCACACGAGTAGCCAGGGGTTAAAGTCCAAATCCTTTATTGTCTCTTTCAAAGTCTTGTCTCCTTTCCTGGGGCTTGGTTAGCTTTCTTATAGTCTCATCTCTTTCCTTGGTTCTGAGAGCTTGAGCTCCTGCCTCCTTCTCTGCCCTCTGAATCTCTCCAAATTACAAGCGTTTGTGCTTCAGCCTCCAGCCACCACAAAGGTAGACAATGGAATGAATCTGTCTCAGCCTCCGAGAGCTTCTAGTGTACTTCTCCTCTTTGGCCCTGAGAACTTCTTGCTTATATGCTGTACACTGAGTACAAACCAATCATTATATCACTAGGAAACCATTATTTGTTGTAGGATTAAATCAATTCTAAACTAGATTTAACCACTGTCTCCTCAATTCCACTTAGTACCTTGTTTCAAATTCTGGTCCATAACATCTCCTTGTAGGATTAAATCATACTGAACCATGCTAAATTAGATAACTATTGTCTAATTCCACTGACTTAGTACCTTGTAAGAATCCTTTGTTTCAAGTTCAGAGTTCTGGCCCATAACAGGGATCTGTCTGGTCACTTTTTGTATCCCAAGTGCTTATAAGGCATTGAGTAAACACTTAAATGCTTATTGACTGGCTGAGTTCAGAAAAGAGCAAATAGTCTAGGGAACAAATCAGCAGCTAGGTTAGGAGAAACTTAAAAAACCCCCAAAAAAACAGAGCACCAGCCCTGAAGTCAGGAGGACCTGAGTTCAAATCTGAACTCAAACATTTAACACTTCCTTGCTGTGTGACCCTGAGCAAGTCACTTAACATCAATTGCCTCAGGGGAAAAAAACCAGCTTGGAACTTCTCAGGTTGATGAGAGGATAGCTAAAAGAAAATATAATTTGTCTTAAAACTATGAAAAATATAGATAGAAGAAATGCTTTTTAAAAAAACCTTATCTCAAGATAAGTTGGTTTAGGGAACACTTCAAATGAGGAAATTTTGAGACAAATAAAAATTGTGGAAAGAGGCCTAGACTAGGGTTTTAGACCTGGCTCTGCCTAACTCTTCACTCTTTTGGACATCAATTTCCTTATCCCCTTATAAAATAAAGGGGTCGTAATAGATGATTTCTTTTTTCTTTTTAAAGTTGTATTCCCATATTTTGTTCTTATTTCACCTATATTTCCCAATATATGTCCCCTCCCCATCTCAGTTATCCCTTAAAACAAAACTTAAAGAGAGGGGAGAAAACTAGATCAGCAAAACTTAGCCAACACATGAAACAAATCTAGCATTATTTATGGACTGATTTATTTCTCAGGGCTATTCTAGCTTTAATGTTTATGATTATGTGGCTGTTATTTTAAAAAAATTAATTTTTCAAACATTTATTTTGAGTTCCAAATTTTCTCCCTCAGCTTTTCCTCCACCCACTAAAAAAGCAAGCTATATGATATCAATTATATATGTGAAGTCATGAAAAACATTTCTATATTATGTGGCTATCTTTTTTATACGGCAAGCAAATTAAGCTCATTTCTCTCTCTCTCTCTCTCTCTCTCTCTCTCTCTCTCTCTCTCTCTCTGCCAATTACCTGTCATGTTCTGCTAATTTTACTTCCCCAGCATTTCTCTTATCTGTCTCTTTATTCACATTACCACCTTATCACTTCTTGCCTTATTAGAAAAACCTCCTAACTTGTCTCTCTGATTTCAAACTTTGCTCTACTCCATTGATCCTATGATTTCCCAAATAAACTTTCAGTAGTTCTCTATTTCTTCCAGGATAATTTAACAATTCCTTAGCCTACCATTTAAGATCCTTGAGAATCTGACTCCAACTAAATCTCCCTGGCTTTATTTCATATTTTTCTTCTTCATATATTTTGAATTCTAGGCAAACTCGATTCTTATATCTCATCCATCTCCCATATCTCCATTCATTCCTAAATAACCCACTCTCCTTTATTCTGCCTGTGAAATTTTCCCTCAAGTCTTGGCTCAGATACAACTTCCCCCATGAAGTCATTACTAATTCCTCCAGCTGCTCTTTTTCCCCTTAAATTTGACTAGGGCACTTGGCCCAAATATAATCTTTATCTTTATCCATACTACAGTCCTTCCCCAGATAGTGAGGGTATCATTGACAATCTTCATATTTTTAGTATCTGAGCAGAATACCTAGAATAAATTAATAAGCGTTTGTTAAGTACTTACTGTATTTTACACCCTGAACTTAACTATAAAAATTAAGCAGCAATTTGGCAAGTGGATAGATTTCTACACCTGGAATGAGGATGATCTGAGTCCAAATCAGACTCATATACTTACTAGCTATATGACCCTGGGCAAATCATTCAATCCTATTTGCCTCAACTTCCTCATCTGTAAAATTAGCTGAAAAAGGAAATGACAAACCAGTCTAGTACCTCTTCCAAGAAAACTCTAAATGGGGTCACAAAGAGACCATGGAATCACTGATCTGTGATTTCATGCATCAGTCAGTCCATGGTATAAGGAACCTTCCAAATAAGGAGAAACCTTCTACTAACACAGGTCTTCACCTTCTTTGAAAGTTATATCCTTAGAAAGCCCCCTAGAGTACTAAGAAGCTAGTGGCTTGTCCAGTACACAGCCAAATACTAGAAGCAAGATTTGTAACCACATCTTTTTGGTTCCAAGGACAACTCTCTATCATCATATCTCATAGGCTCTCAGCACACCTAAAGGCTCTTGAGAAATGCTAGATGAAATTACAGGTAGGGGGATTCCAGAATTGACTCAATGAATCAATCCAAGGATCCAGATAAGGATCAGATGAAGGAACAAAGGGGTTTTAACCCAAAAAAAGAGTCCACTTAGAAAAGACATAACTCGCTCCAAGTATCTGAAAGTTTGTCATGTGGAAGAGTGTTATATAAAGATAGATTCTATTTAGCTCTAAAGAGCAGAACAAGGCACAATAGGCAGAAATTGTAGAGAGGAAGATTTAAGATCAAGGTGAAGGAAAACTTCCCAACAATTAGATTTATGCAAAAGTGGAATTTATCTTGAGAAGTAAATTGGTTTCCCATCATGTAGGTTTAAAAGTTTGATGACCATTTATCAGGTATTTTTTTAAATGGTATTCTTCTTCAGATATAGAATTGACTTACATGTCTACTAAGGTATTTTCCAACTGAAAGATTCTGTGATTTTGTGAAATAAGACGATATAGATATCACCAAATCATTTATGTCAACTAAAATAAGGACTAAAAGAAATAATTCAAGAAATGTTTCTGACGAGAGTTAAGAGCTATATCAGTAAAAAAAAAAAAAAAAAAAAAAAAAAAAAAAGTAGCATCTGGATTCACTTGAGATAATTAAAGTGATAATCAGGGTTTTTTAAATTTTGTGTCCCATTAATGAAAAAAAAATGTTAATGAAAGTGGCCTAGCTGTGCCAGACCTAAAACTGGAAACTGAATGGATGGCCATCAGTGGGAGAATGGATGAATAAATTATGGTATATGAATGTTATGGAATATTATTTTTCTGTAAGAAATGACCAGGATGATTTTAGGGAGGTCTGGAACCACTTACATGAACTGATGCTAAGTGAAGTGAGAAGAACCAGGAGACCATTATATACAACAACAACAAGATTATATGATGATCAATTCTGATGGACATGACCCTTTCCAACAATGAAATCATTGAGGCCAGTTCCAATGATCTTGTGATGAAGAGAGCCATCTGATACATCCAGAGAGAAGACTGTGAGAACTTCGTGTTGATCACAATACAGCATTTTCACACTTTTTGTTGTTTTTTCCTTGCATTTTAATTTTTCGCTCATTTTTTTCCCTTTTTGATCTGATTCTTATGCAGTAAGATAATTGTATAAATAAATATGTTTATATTGAATATATATATGTATATACCATATTTAACAAATATTGGATTATTTGCCATCTAGGGGGAGGAGTAGGAAGGGGGAGAACTGGAACACAAGGTTTTGCAAGGATTAATGGTGAAAAATTATCCCTGCATATATTTTGAAAATAAAAAGCTTCAATAAAAAATTTTGTCTTTCAAATTTTTTCTTCTCTTCCTCTCTTACCTCCTCCATCTCAAGACAGCATATATTATATATGTACAATATTTTAAAATATATTTTCATATTTGATAATTAGGTTTTTAATAACATTAATTCTTCTACAACAATATACTAAAAACATGTTTTTGTTTTGACTTTTTCATTCTCATCTTTTTTCTCATCAAACAAGAATAGAACAATGAAAATGGAACTTATTATATAACCCCACATTTCAAATTTCTCATAATAACCAGACTTAAATGTCTTATTTAGAAATGTGTGGGAGTTTTTTCTTGCAGTAATGGTTAAAAATTAAGAAATATTGATCATGGTCTTGATGATCAGATGGTCAACCTACTTCACAATTCTTCACTCATAAGACTGAAGATTATGAAAAGGGTGCAGCACAAAATTGGAATAGAACCTGCACAGCAATGGTCAATATATTTAACCTGACTGGGCTTTCATTTTAATTATAAAATGGGTAATTTGGACTTGATAATTTTTACAATCCATTTCAGCTCAAAATCTATGATTTTATGATCTGATGATTCTATGATTGGAGAATGGAAAAACAACTTGTGGCATACTAATGTGATGCATATTATTGCATCATGAAAAGTAATAAATAGAAGAACTCAGAGAAGCATGGGAAGATAAATACAAATTGATGCACAGTCAAGTAAGTAGGAAGCTAGAAGACAACATAGTGACTACAATGCAAACAGAGAGAACAATAGAATGAAATTGAACATAGAATAATTACAATAACAAAGTCTGACACTCTCTCCCTCTCTCTCCCATTCTCTCCTGTTCTCTCCCTCTCTCTGTCTCTTCTGTCTGTCTGTCTGTCTGATGCTTATCTCTTCCACATTGAGACTTTCTCCATCACAGTTTTGATATATCACTGGTTGGTATAAGACATTAAATGGGAATTTTTGGTGAATTTTGCAGAACCTGCAGATGACATATGAAGGCCAGCATATGACTCTGAAAAAGTTTAGAAACTCAATGCATAAAATATATGTATAGTATTATATAATATTAACCTAAATTTTACAATAAGAAAAAAAAATCAGACTTTCTTCTCTGCTATGAAGGGAGAGCCAAAATATAATACAAGGATTTTACAGATTTCTGGGGTGCCCCACCCCTAAGTCATGCAGTGTGAAAGAGATAACTGTAATCTTTGTTCCAAGGAATAGTTCACTGATTAGGAGATGCAGAGGGACATATTCGAAATGAATGAGTTGGTAAAACAAAAGGCATTGATAAAAATCTTTTAAAAATAAAAGTCAAAGCCACAGAGGTAGCAACTAAATGAATACTCAACAGACTTTTGAAGTCCTAAAAGAAAGTGAATCTACAGGATTAGGCTAACAACACCCCAAAGTTTCAAATTTACATATATCTGATCATGTTGCACATCAACTTTCATTATTCATACTAATGAAGGGAACACTATTATCCAAAAATAATTTAACTTACTGTTTGTTTTGTCACATATATATACTTCCATTCACCCTCTATGTCTTGTCCTCACTTAGTAACACTACTGAAGACATCCACCTCTATCTGAACAATGGCAAAGGAAGCTAGGCCAGAGGTGTTGTCATCAGAGGCAGGATCTTCTGGATCAAAGCTAGATAGCAGAATAATACACGCAGGAGCATAATGGGGAGCAGTGTTATGACCGTAAGCCCCCCAAATTTTCATTGATTGGTGGTACCATTTGCAAGCAAAGGAGGAATAAAAAGTTCATGTAGATATTTAAATTGGCCACAATAAGAAATGATCAATAAATTTCTCAAGTTAGGTCCTGAATATGGAAATATTAGTTGAGCTTTGAAATATTACATTATGATATAATATCCAAATATATTTAAAGAGAAATTACTAAGATGTAAACATGGAGGGAAAATGTTACTCTTATACAAAATAATGACATTAAATTCCATTTTGCTGCTGTTAAGAATGTCTTCATGACAATTACAAAAGAAAAAGTAACATCATTTTGCTCTCTCTATAGCACCAGAATGTCATTGGATTGAATTTACTCCCAATCTATTGCCTGCCTGTGAATTTTATTTTTCCAAAGGTGGCATCTAGGGTTCCTAGTCTTTTGTTTAATTCTAGGTGTGGTCTCATTTTCTGTAGAACAAATGGACACAAGGCAGGATACATATGTCTGATAGAAACATAAAATGCCAAATATTTCGTGTTTTTTCAATGGTATTTCATAATAATTTCCTGTAGTTAGATGCCTTTGTCTTTTTAATTGTTCCATTTTATGATCACCTGCCAACTAAAAATATACCTAGTCACATTAGAAATTACTCATACTCCTAGGGTCATCTCAAATTTTAGCAAGCAATAAAAAAAAAAATGAAGGGATCAAAAGATTATATTGAGAAAACAGCCAAGAGAAGAAAAAAAAGTTGCAAAGATGGCATTGTAAAATCATTTTAAATTAAAAAATGAATGACTCTCTATTACTGCAATACTTGATTTATACAAACAAAAGAGACTTTTTTTTAACCTTTCTCATACATGTCAGAATTTGATCAAATAGAAGATGAAGTATTATTTTTCTAAAAAATGTTCAGTTTTAAAACTATAAAGCATTTTATATTCATGTAAATACAATCTAGTGTGCTCTGGCTCACCTTATCAAAGCCAGACCAACTACATCTGATCCTCAGGATTCCAGGAATACACTGAAGGACTCAAATAGTCAGTAGGCCCCAATAGATAACCAATACCAGATTTTGCATGATTTCATATGTATAATGGATATCATACTTGCTTTCTTTGCTTTCTTAATGGGTGGGGAGAGATAGAGGGACAGAGATAATTTTTAATTGAAAATGAAATTTTAAAACAAATTTTTTTAAAAAAACACATTCACTGAATGTCAGCTTCTTCATCTATAAAGTGGGGTAATAAAATTAGTAGTCTGAATATCATTTCAAAAGGTTATTTTGAGAACCAAATTAAATAATGATGTATGAAAAATACCTTGCAAACTTTAAAATGCTTATAAATGTTATCTATTATACAGCATGTCCCAAATGTCTAAGAGCAGATTTAAGTTATTAAAACTTAAATGTCTTTCAATTTTTAATTTTATATTTGTATTTTTACATTTTATTTTTCAAATTATATGTAAAAACAATTTTGACATTTGGTTTTTTTTTAAATTTTGAATTCCAAATTCTCTCCTTCCTTCCTTCCCCTTACCCTTTTTGAGAAGGCAAGCAATTTGATATAGATTATACCTGTCTAGTCATGCAAAACATATTTCCATATTAGCTTTATTGTAAAAGAAAACACAGATCTTTCTTCCCTATCCCCCCAAAAAGCAAGAAAAATAAAGTAAAAAAAAAGTTTGTGGTAATCTGTATTCAGAACCCACCAGTTCTTTTCCTAGATCAGGAGTCTTTTGAAATTATTTGAGTCACTGTCCTGATCAGAGTCATTAAGTCTTTCATAGTTTATAATCATTACAAGATTGCTATTATTATGTATAATCCTGTTCTATTCACTTTTTTGCATCAGTTCACATGTCTTCCCAGGTTTTTCTGAAACCATCCTGCTCATCATTTCTTATAGTACAATAGTTTTCCACCACAATCACATACCACAGCTTCTTCAGCCATCCCCCATTGATGGATATCCTTTCTATTTCCAATTCTTTGCCACCACAAAAAGAATTATCAATATTTTTATGCACATAGGTCCCTTTCCTTTTTTAAATCTCTAGATCTAGCAATAATATTACCAATTCAAAGGGCATGCATAATTTTATAATCCTTTGGGCATAGTTTCAAATTTCTCTCCAGAATGGTTGGATCAGTTCACAACAACAATTACAATGCAATGGTGTCCCAATTTTTCTACATCCCCACCAGCATTTGTCAGTTTTCTTTTTTTATAGTATTAATCAATCTGATACATATAAGGTGGTACCTCAGAGTTGTTTTTATTTGCTTTTCTCCAATCCATAGTGATTTAGAGCTTGGATTTCTTTGTCTGAAAACCACCTGTTCATATCCTTTGGCCACTTATCTATTGGGGAATGGCTTGCGTTCTTATACATTTGACTCATTTCTTTAACTATTTGAGAAAAGCTTAAATGGTTTTTAAACTATAAAAATTTAAAAATATAGGAAGACTTTAGAGACACGCTCTATAGTTGCTACTTAGAGTGCTGTCATTTTGTTAATGCCTCAGCAGAGGTGGCTGCTATTACCTCCTGATGCCAGAAGACTAGCAAATCATCATCATCATCATCATCAATAGCATTTATATAGTGCTTACTTGGTGAAAGGTGCTATGCTAAACTCATTACAAATATTATCTTATTTGTTCCCCACAACAATCTTAGGAGGTAGATTCTGTTATTCCCCATTTTACAGTTGAAGAAAATTAAGTAGATAGAAGAGAAACTAGTAAGTGTCTGAGGCTGGATTTGAATTTAAATATTCTTTCCCTATCTCCAATCCCAGCGCTCAATCCACTGTGCTATCCAAATGCTTAAAATATAAAGAAGGAATTCAGTCAACTGGACACAAAGGAAGGACCTCAGAGACTAAGTTCATCAAAGTTGAAGAGGACCCATAGAGCAAGGTAAATCCTAATATTTAACCTTTAAGACAACCTTTAACCAATAAATTGCTTTAAGGCTTCCAATATTATCTTACCTGTCTAGTATTAGTCCAGAACTGAGCCTGCCAAGGTTAAGAAAAATCACACTGGAGAGATAGTCAGTCATTGTGCTATGTTCCTTTTCAGGGCACCTTTGCTATAGTATGAGGGAACCAGGGTTTATCTTCACCTTTATTTTTTCTTTCTATAGACCAGGGTCTTTATTAATGGGTTTTAGTTCTAAGCTTAGCAGTAACTTGTATTTTTTTTTTGTTGTTGTTATCAAATGCCTTTAAAAAAAAAAAAAAGACATACCATATCAGATCAATGTTCATTGTTTTCTTTTTTTAAGGGTACTGGCTAATTGATATATCTGTCCTTCTGAATGACATATCTTTCACCTTTTTGATTAGGAAACTGAAGAGAACTCGGCAGCAAAGTGAAATATGACTTTTAGGTCCAAAATATAAAATTTCTTTCAAGAGGGCTTAGGACATTTACAGAATTTCCATTTCTGCTTTTATTAGAAGCCTGCTCTTTGCACTGATTATATCCATCTAGTGAGTGACTTCACTAAGTGGCAGTGTGTTCTATTGAATTCTTTTATCTGTTCTGGATCATGGTGTTGGAGCTAGGCAGTGCCTTACATATCATCTTGTCTACCCGGTTCTTTTAAATGGATGAGGAAACTGAATCCCAGAGAAGTAAAGTGGTTTGCCTGAGGTCACACAGGTAAAAAGTTACCTAAATCATTCAGTTACTCAACCTGTTTTTTTCCCATGAGCTTCCCCTTAATCCCACCTCAACTCTACCCAAAGACTGTCATATCTTTGATCTTGCCATCACCCACAAATATATATCACATCTACCTCATCCCATTATAATCTGTTGATTTTTCACTTTTTCCTCTGCCTTCCTTTACCAAACTCTATTCTTCATCTACATTGTGACCTCCAGTCCCTTGACCCTTCTGTTCTCTCCTAGGCTGTATTACCCACTCTTGTCTTTTTTCCCCATTCTGAACCATTAGTGAACCAATTCATGTCTACTCTGTCTTCCTTTCTTGAATCCCTAAGTCTCTTATTTCACCAGTTACAACCAACCAAGCCTCAATCTTGATCATTTCCATCATTTCCTGATTTCACTATTATAGATGTGCTTTTGAACAAAGGTAGAGAAAACTTTTCTAATTGGGTTTACTACAAATTTATATTATACATCAACTGGACCCTCACTGCTACTAGGTAATTTTACTATATATACTTCCCTTATCAGCTCACTATCCTATTATCCACAGATACTCTTCCAAACCTTTTTTTCCTTTTTCAAACTTCCCATGGCTCCTCTTCATTTCACTCTTTCACATGAGAAACTTGCCCCATTTTTTTATTAGTTCTTTTTTGGTTATATATGTGCATTCATTTTTTTACATATTTCTATATGTGTCATGTTGGGAAAGAAAAATCAGAACAAAAAGAAAGAACCATGAAAAAAAAAAGGGGGGGGGAGGTGAAAACAGTATGTGCTGATCTATATTCAGTCTCCATAGTTCTCCCTCTGCTAGTGGATGGCATTTTCCATTCAAATTTTGTTGAAATTGCTTTGAATCACTGAATTGATGAGAAGAGCAAAGTCTGTCAGTTAATCATCATACAATCTTGTTGTTGCTATGTACAATGTTTTCTTTATTTGGCTTGCTTTATTCAGCATCAGTTCATATAAATCTTTCCAGGCTTTTCTAAAATCAGGCTCTTCATCATTTTTTATAGAACATAATATTCCATTATATTCATATACCGTAACTTATTTAGCCATTCCCCAATTGATGGAATCCACTCATGTGGCAATGCTGGATCAAACTTGCCTCATATTTTACAAAAATAATTGAGGCCAAATTCCATGAACTTCTCCTTTCCTCTTCCTCCTTTCCTATCACTCAGGTGCCACCTTTTATTATTTCCTCCTCTAGCACTATTTCATGAAAGAGGGACACCCACTATAGCTCCACCCAATCTAGCCTCCAAGTCTAGTCTACTTTTATAAGCATTTAGTGTATTCCATATAAGTTTCTCTGCTCAGATGGACTTACAATACTTTTCCTCTCCTGATAATTTTTTTGGGGGGAAACATAAATATAAATAATATAAATCTCCAGTATTTCAGCTCCATCTTTTTGGTTCTATGGAGGAAAAAAATCTAAAAAGCTGTTTTAAGTCCTGTAAAGTTCTTTGAGAAAATATATACTTTTGCATATTATACGTATTCAGATATTATCAATTTAGCTACAGATAACCTTTAGAAGATGTCTAGAAAACTAAATGAGGAATTAAAACATTCCATTTTGCTGTGGCTATTTAGTTTAGAAATGCTGTCTTTCTGTGGTTTTGTGGTTTCCCCTTTTTTACTAATATGAACCCTTTATTAACTGTGATTATTTAAGATAGGTAGTATTTGAAAGCTATAGTTTCCTCATTTTGAATAATACATCATTAGGTTTTATTCAAAGTTTAGATTTGAGATAACTGTTGAGAGTTTTAAGGTAGAAAAATATTTTCTTTTCAAATCTATTTGGGGAAGCTTATACTTTTTTAAACTATTGCCTGCCAATTTCTCTTATATTTTTTGAATTCTGTATACAAAAATATCTTAGAAAAAAACAAGTCATTTTTAGAAAGAGTTATAACAAAAAAATTGAATATTTTATATTCAACATGGTCACACTGACATTTTCTGAACTTCTAAATCTATATATAATAAAGAAGCCCTCTTAGAATGAAGTTCTACTGAACTCCATACTTTCAGTGTATTCAAGCATTGTTGCTACCCAAATAAAAACTTCATTCTTTCACTTGCACATACTTAAAAATGAAAACTAACATATAATCAGTTCACATCACTGTTCCTTAATGAATAAAATTGTGGTAATGTGCTCCTAGCAAATTACTCCTCCCCATATCCTCTCAGCAGATTTCATTTTCACCATATTTAATTTTGACATCTGCCTGTGATTCAGGTAGGAGAGGAAGGGTCATAGGAAGGGTAAACTCAATGCATTTCCAAAATTAGGTAGGCCAGGAAGGCAGTAAGTGAAAAGACAGGGCAAAGAGTTTTAATCTACAAGCCACACAAAGCATTGCCTTATTCATGGGGATAGACTGCTCTGTCACCATAACATCAAAACAAACTGAACTGCTATCCCTAAGCTACAGAAGCACTGATTATTACTAGGCTGGGCCAAGTAATCATTTAATGGTTTGAAAATGAAATACCATTTCTTTCATTCCTAACAATGTCTCCGATAATATTAGCACATTGACCTTCATCTAAGATTTGGGATTAAGGCATCAAAGAATTAGAAATTTCTCAAAGTGGGTCTTCTCTTTAATCTGTTAAATCACCAGATAATGAAAAGATAAAAGAACAACTTAAATTAATGCAAGAGAAAAATATCATAGAATGCCATCTTCCATATAGAGGGCATTTTAAAAATACTTGACAGGGGCTACTTAATATTTTTACTTTATAATAATGGCAGAGTTTCATGTGGACTGTATATACTTCTGAATGTTAAGATATGGGAGAAGGTAACTAAAATGTTAAGGGGACTGGAGAATAACTAGTATGAGATGATTGATAGAAGTTGGGATGGAAGTAGGAATATTTAATTTGGGACAAGGGAGAGTTTGGGGGTAGAGGGAAAGCAAAGGAAGGGACGATAGCTGCATTTAATTATTTGATGGACTTTGATATGAATTAGAGAAGCTTTGCTTGATCCAAAAACTGCAGGTAAAAAGTGCCAGAGCTATAACTAAAAATTTTTATATTTAGAGAAAGAAAATGCCTGGATGTAACCTTGACACATCTAAATTTAATAACATTTTAAATAATTATCACTCTACCAAATACTCAAAATCTTCAAACTACATAGAATGAAATTCTTTAAAAAATATAGAGACTATCAGAAAAAAATTAAAAATCACATATAAACAATATGAAGGACATATAATTCCTCTCATCCTTTTATTGGTATTGTCCCGAAAATCTTTTCTGGGAGTGTACAGAAGAAGAAGATTACATCCCAATACCTTCAATCAATTTCAGAAAAACTGTACATCTACCTGTATAATAGTCCACAGATTATTAAACATAAAATAATAATAAGATAGCAATTACCAGCCTGTCCCAGGACTGTTTCATCAAAAAGAAATTATGAATGATATAACAACATTAATAACAATAGTTTTTCTGATTCCAAACTCATTTTCCTGACTTCAAATCCCGGAAACATACTAGCTGTGTGACCCTAGGTAAATCAATTAATTTTATTTGCCTCAGTTCATCTATAACATGAGGTGGAAAAAGAAATTGCAAATCATTTCAGCATCTTTGCCAAGAAAAGCCCCAATTGGGATATGAAGAATCAGACATGACTGAAATGATTTAACAAACACAAATAAAAATAGATATGTTGGCATCTTACTCTAAAATAATATTAAGTAGAAAAAGCAGGAAATGATCTATCACAAGTTGATTATAATTAAGTAAATATTAAATCTATATATGTCAGAAAAATTTACAATTTAAATGAGAAAAAGAAAAATGTATAAATTAAAAATATTTTGAGAAAATTTAATTTAGTGCTCATAAGATTATTTTTTCTGTAAAATTGCTTAAATCCATAATACTGAAGAGAGGGATAAATGTGTACATTTGGGAATCATTTGTATAACGATAATCTTCATACTCATGAGAGTTATTGAGATCACCAAGAGAAAAAATGTAAAGTGAGAATGGAAGATGTCCCAGAACAGAGCCATAGCATACACCTTACACCTATCCTTAAGGAATGGGAAATGGATGGTCATCTTGTAGAAGAGATTAAGAAATTATCATATAGAAAGGAAGAGAACCAAAAAAAAAAAAAAAAAGAAAAGAAAAAAAAAAAGAAATGTCAAGAAAACCCAGAAAGAAAAAAAAAAAGTATGATACGGTCAATGGTACCAAATAAATGAAATGTGAAGGATGAAAACTAAGAAAAGGTCATTTCATTAATTTAAAATGATAAATTTTTCATCAAAAGAATAGTTTGGGTGATCTCTATAGTTACATGGTGGACATAACTTTGACAGAAGATAATTGTTCTTTATAGTCCAGGTAATAGTGAATCCGTTTCAACCTGGCTTACTTTAAATATCATTTGACTTCATGATTGTATAGTTCAAAAATCACACCCAATCAGGGAGAAAAAGTGGTGGAGCTGAAATCCAGATATTAGGAGTAAGATAGAAGAGCTTAGATGGTCTTTCCTAGGATCATTGATCCATTGCAGAAAAGAACTTAGAGACCATCTGTTTAAGTTGGTTTGCACATACTTTATTTATTTGTCAGTATCAATATCCATTTTGCCAACTTGAAATTTTAAAATTGTTCTCATTAGGAAAAAAATGGACTAATGTATGTGGAAACAATATTTTAAAAATCTAATAATCTTGGCCCCTGCACTTTATTCTTGTAAGGTTTTATGCCCCCAAATCTGGAAAACCTGTTTGCTAAGGATTACCTTGGCACTGATTTGTATTTTAGTCTCAATAATTAAAAAAATATTTTCTTAAACTGAAAGAACTGAGGAGAAAATGTTGAAAAACCAATGACTTGTAACTTCACAAAGAACACCAAATAGTATCATTTTGTAGAAGCAGAGATCAGGCCAAAGTTTCCAGCTGTTTGTATAAAAGACTGCCAATGCTGACATGTTACTAGGGATTAAAGATGTATTCAGGGAACATTAGGACATTTGTGTGCATTTTACAGATGAGGATAAGAATGATTTCCAGTGCACTGAGTTGTAGCTGTGTAGGTAGAAAACCTGAAATATGGACTGGATATAAACAAGACAGAGATGTCTATAAAATGGGTGATATTTTCCCCTATTTAAAAAACAAAACAAACATTTGTTATACTTACTTAAGAGTGATAGAGATCAGAAGCCTAAATTGCACATTTACTTTGCACTATTTTTTTTTAATCTAGAAGCCCTGATAATTTAATAATTTATCAAGACTTTTAGGAGTTTAATGACCTCAAAATCAGGTTCCCAAAACAGTACACAGTGATGAAATCCGAAGGCAATAAAACACTCTGCACCAGAAGCCTGGAAATGGCTTAAAACATTCTTACAGCTTTTCAGTTTGCATTTTATTACATGTCTTCTGACATCCTTTAATCTATTGCAAGACAAGAAAGAGACTAGTTTCATTGTTATCTTTGTATCCCTAAATTTAGCACCGTGCCTGTCATATAGTATCACACATGAATGGAATCCTCAAACTCACTTCCTCTTTTTGGGAGAATATTTCCTTTGGTTAGGGAGCGTTTAACCTATTTTTTTTTTATTTTGAAAATACATTTCAACATTGTTTCTTTTTTAATCTGATGTATTTTATTTTATGCATTTAAAAACATTATTCTGAGAAGAGGCTTCAGAAAACTGCCACGACACAAAAAAGGCTTAAAAAATTGTGTCCAAATGCAACCGATTTCATTGATGTTTTGGGTTTCTGCGTCTTCTGTGACAAGGGTTCTACTAGACCCATTGCACCCAACATGTCCTCCTAGTGACCGCTCCAGCTCGCCAATGGGCATCACAGAGAGGGTAGCCTGAAGAGCCCTGGGGGGATGCACATCTTAGCTCCTCCAGGTACAATCTGAACCTCGGTTTCGGAGAGTGCACACTGCCTTATTCCCTTATTGGATTCCAGTTTTTCTTAGAGTTCGGGAGTCTCCAGTCCCAGAAGCCAGTATCTACTCCGCCCCTTAACCCCCTCCCCCAGCCTCAGTAGAACTGCCGTCCCTCCCTCGCCCCCAGCGGACTGCACCTCTCCGCTCCCCAGAAAGAAAGGAGCGCTAAGATGAAGCTGGGGGCTGGGAAGAGGGTGGGCGGGCCCAGGCCTGCGCGCGCCGCCGCCGTCGCCGGCACGTCACCAGCGTGCCGCACGTGGCCGTGTTTACGTCCCTCGTGGAGCCGGACGACGTCAGCAGCCGAATGGTAACATTGTTGCGGGGATGAGGCACGGAGTTTAGAGAGACTCGTCCGGCTCTGCCCGGGGTGGGAGTGGGCTGGCCTTGGCGGTCGGGGCTGACAGAGCAGTCCGAGCCCGCCGACCCTCGGACGGCGTCCGCTTCTGGCCCTTCGCGCTGCTTGCTGAGGCGTCCGGGCGTACTTGGGGGCCGCGGTCGCTCTGACGGCCAAGGAGCGGAGAGGAGCGGAGCGGGGGGCGGCGGCGGCGGCGGCCGGAGGGGAGCGAGTTGCCGCAGCGCTGGCGCTTGTAAACAGATCCTGTCACACGTGACCATGTGAACTACCTGCCCGGGCGACGCGTATTGTCTTTCTCGGCGGCCGGAGCCGAGCAACCGCCGCCGCCGCCTCGCGCTCCACAAAGAGCGCGGCCGAGCCCCGGGGCCGTGAGCGCCTGTGCGCGAGACCCAGCGCAAGCGCGACCCGGACTCGATCCCCCGTCCTCCTCCCGCTCTAAGATGGCTGATGGTGGCCGGTGAGGGGGGCGGCCGGGGCCGGTGAGTTTCTCGGAGCAGGGCGGGGGAGGGGAGAAGGGGGCAGCCGGGGGCCCGGCCCCGCTGCCTCGAGGGGAGACCCAGCCATGTCGTTCGCGCTGGAGGAAACGCTGGAATCGGACTGGGTGGCCGTGCGGCCGCACGTCTTCGAGGAGCGGGAGAAGCACAAGTTCGTCTTCATCGTGGCCTGGAACGAGATCGAGGGCAAGTTTGCCATAACCTGTCACAACCGCACGGCCCAGAGGCAGAGGAGCGGCTCCCGGGAGCCGGCGGCCCCCCGAGGCGCGGCCGAGGCCGGAGCCCCGCCGGACAGCCCGGGCCCCCGGAGCGCGGGGGGCAGCCCGGTCTCGCGAGGCCGAGGGGAGCCGCTCGCCGGCCGCAGGAGCCCCAGCCTGCGGCGGAGCCCGGCCTGGGCGGAAGGCGGCGCGGCGCGGAGCGCGCACCCGCGGGGGGACGCCTCGCTCCGGGGCCCCACGACCAAAGCCGGAGATCCAGCGCGGGCCCAGCCCAGCCCGGGCAGGAAAGCTCCGGCGAAGCGGGACCCGGTCCCGGCGGAAGCGCCCGGCCCGGCTTCGGTGAGGGTGGTGAGCGCGTCCGGTGCGGCGGCCGAGGAGATCGAGGTGCTGGAGCTGGTGAAGGAGGACGAAGCGGCGCCGACGCTCCTGGAGCTCTCCGAGCCCGAGCCGCCGGAGCCGCCAACCGAACTGGACTCGCCTCCGGAGGAGTGCAGCTGGGCCGGGCTCTTCTCCTTCCAGGATCTGCGCGCTGTGCACCAGCAGCTGTGCTCGGTGAACTCTCAGCTGGAACCCTGCCTGCCCCTCTTCCCCGAGGAGCCCTCCGGCATGTGGACTGTGCTGTTCGGGGGAGCCCCGGAGATGACCGAGCAGGAGGTGGACAGTCTCTGTTACCAACTCCAGGTCTACCTGGGCCATGCTTTGGACACCTGCGGCTGGAAAATTCTTTCCCAGGTTCTTTTCACAGAGACTGACGACCCGGAGGAATATTACGAGAGCCTAAGCGAGCTGCGGCAGAAGGGCTACGAGGAGGTGCTGCAGCGGGCCAGGAGGAGGATTCAGGAGGTGAGAGACGGCCCGGCTCGGGAGAGGGGAGAGGAGTGGGGATATGGACACATGGTCACTTTGTTTCAGGAGGCTTGGAAGAGGGGAGTTCTGCACATTTGTATCGTGGGGAAGGTAGTGTGTAAAGAACCTTGAGAAAGCTTTTTGGCTGAATACCTAGAAATAAGTTCCTAGATTTTTTTTATATTGGGATTTGCAAAATGCTTCTTATGAATGATTTCATTTTCTTCTGACAGTGAACCATTTAGGTGGATGCTCTTGTTATTCCCCCATTTTAGAGATGAAGAAACTTGAGGCTTCCAGAGATTTAATGACATGCCCAGGGTCAGACAGTGATGGGGGATGGGGTGGAAATTGGATCCCAGATCTGTCTCCACTGAGAGCAGTGATACTTTACAGAATTCTGGTCTCAGTAATGAAGCAAAGAGTCCCTGTGGAAAGAGTGCTGATTGTGGAATCAGAGAACCTGAGTTCTTAACTTCTGGCTAGTCACTTAATTTCTTTGGACTTCAGTTTCCTCATTAGGAAAATCTTATTGAAGGTGCTTTTCAGTTCTTAATTATATCATCCTGAAGGGCTATTAGTCTGTAAAAACCTGATTCTCCTGGCCTTTTGGAGTATCTTGAGTAAGTTGTTGCTCTGTTTACCAATTCTTGTTTTAATAATGTTAGGGCACTGGTCTGTAAGTCAAGGGGCTTAGGTTCTAGTCCTAGTTCTGACACTGTATAGCTGTTACCTAATTCAAGTCATTTAAACAGTTTATGATCATTTATGAAGCACCTACCTCTGTTTGAGGAGGTGCTGTGCAAAGTCTTACTGATACAAATACAAAAAGTGAGACTTCTCTAGGAACTTATTTTTCTTGAGGAGGGCACAGCATCTTCACCTGCCAATAATATATAAGTATACATAAAATAAATATTCAGTGGTAAGGCACCATTCATTAGCTGGAAGAATTGATCTCTTAAAAGATCTGGTATTAGAGTTGAAAGGTGAAGGGAGCTAGCTAGGACATTCTAGAGGTAGAGATTAAGAGGAGTAGCCTTCAAGGACTGAAAGGCAAATTTTTGAAAGGCTTATAAATGAGAGATGGAATGGCATTAAACCTTTCTGGGCCTCAGTTAATTTCAATTAGTCTTTTGGGCTAAAACAATCTCCAAAGAATTTAGACAAAATAGTCATTAAGGTTTCCTCCATCTATGCAGTTCTCTATAGACTTCTAAACTGTACCAGGATGCTGGCCTTTATGGTTAGAGCTGTCTGATCTTGTAGAATACAAGTGTGTATTTCTGACTTAATCTACTAGTAATTTCCTGATAATCAGAACTTCTTTCCTCAAGTCATAGCGGTGTTCTACAAAATTGACCACATATCCATTTTCATTTTTTGCCTATTGTGTAGTAGTTGAGGTAAATGTCTATATGTATCCTACCAGATAATTTGACCATATGTAAAAGAAACAATTTAATACAAATATGCTTTGAAAGACTTTTACCAGCCTCAGGAATTTAAAATCTTTTTCAAAGGTTGTTCCGGACTCGGTTTCAACTGTTCTTGTTAGGTTGTTTAATTCTTCAATATTAAGACCATAGATAAGTCACTAAGAAAGGATGTTGTGTTAACATTTAGTATAGATATTTTTTAAATTGGAAATTTTAGTTTTTGAACAATTTATGCCATGCCAGTACAAGGTATATATGTTAGAAATAAACAGAGAAAGTCTTAATGAACATATGTTTTAGATTGTAGGTCATGAAAATAATTCAACATGTAACCTTAAGCTTATAGCAATTAGAACTTTGAATTCATTGTTTCTTCTAATGGAAAGTTCTCAAGAGAATTTGTACTTTTTAAATCTTTGCAGTTTACCACAAAGCATTAGTACTGTACTTCTTGAATTAAAAAAAAGCACCGTTAAATTTTATTGTGCTTTGCTATTCCTATAATTACTCTATTATTGATATAGTACCTAATCTTGATATCAAGTCAGATAAGACTCATTTTTGTCTAATGAACCTGAAAAATCTTTGTTAGAGTTAAAAAATATTTAGAAAATTATTTATCTGTTTACAACATTGCTTGGATCTGAGTGGAGCAGTTTCATGGAACTACTTGCACCAACCTCTATTATTATAGGTGAGTCAGAATTATAAGGCACTTTTTTTTGGTAACTGAATCTCTGTGGATTGGGTCTAAAACAAGATAGGCATTATGCTGAATTTTGTGTTGGATCACAGGCAAGTCCAGTTTTCTTATGATGAGACTTTTAATTTTGTTTTTGTTTGTTATTCTCTTGGTATTTAATCTCTTTCCTCCTGTTATTTTTTTATTTTTGTTAGTGTTGATAGTAGTAGTAGTAAAGGTTTTGGTAGTGGTAGTTGTTTTAATACCATAAAACTGACATGCTTGTTTTTTCTTTGACTCACATTGATAATACTTTACCAACTGCTTTTCTAATGTTTATATTAATAATATTTAATTTATATGTAAATGATGTAATTTTGCATTGTATAAGCTGTAATATTCCTTAACACAAAGGAGAATGTTAAATTTTTGTAGGAAGTAAATTTGGGTCAGAAATGAAAGTTGTCCTACATAGAGAGGTACAGTTGAAAGATACAAGTATGGGTTTTCTTTAGTTCTTTGAAGGAAAGATGAAATCCCCCCCAAAAAGGCAATTCATTTTCAAAATGGGATTTATATATAAAACTCAGTTGTTTTTTTTTAAATGGGGATATCCAGTTTTTCAAGGTTTCTGGTGCTGTGTAAGACAAAATCCAAAATAAGTAATAGTATCTTTTTGTAAATTTTCTGGACATGAACTATAAATAGTACTTTAAAAAATAATTTAATATTTAATGGGAAACATAATTAGCTGTTTTATCATTAGTTTTAACTGAAAATGTTTACCTTCTAAAGAAGTCATGCAGTCTCCCAAATCTTTTGAGCCCATAGGAGCTTGTTTCATTAGAATCTTTTATTTCCTGTCTTCTATTTGATTCACATTTCTTTAATTTACTCTTGGATTTAAAACCAAGCATGGTAAACCAATTACTGTTATTAGATATGCACCAGGTAAACAAAGGCATAAATAAATAGTTATTAACTTAGCTTTCTTCCATTCTTCCCTCTTCCCTCTCCCTCCTTATTAAGGACTGACAGGCCATCTTAACCTAACCCTTTCATTTTATAAATGAAACTTAAGGTCTGCCAGGAAGGTCAAGAGTGGCCTATGACTACAACATATAGAAATCATTACTATGGATTTTGACCAAGGTCTTTTGACTCTAGAGGCAGTGCTCTTCCCATTGTACCACTTTATTCTAGTTTAATTATCCTTGAGTCAGAATGAAAGCTGCTAGAGAGTTGGAGCTTTGAAGCCAGGAATGACTACTGGGGTTCATGTTCCACTTCAGCCCTTACTTCGCTAGCTGTGATACCTGAGGAAATTACAACCTCTTTCATGCTCCTAGAAATTCTGAGACTAGATAAAGTGCCAGAAGGTTCCTCATTTTTAAACTAATAAAATCACAGATCCATTCTCTATTCCTATTCCTAATTATTAGTTGGAACTCAAAATTTTATAGCATTGTAGGGCTTACAAAGATTTGCACTTCTGAGATGTATAAGGAGTATAAATGTTCTTTATCTCCATTTTATAGATGAGGAAATCATAGCTCCCCAAGAGGTGTTATTACTTGTTAAAGGTTACTAAATATCAGATACTGAGACTTGGACCCAAGGCTGAATCTCAAGTTTGGTGTTATTTCACTTCAAAAAGTTGCCCTTCATTTAGATATTTTTTATTCTTTGTCCTTTCGATATTCAGTTTTTCCATCCATTTAAGGATTGTTATTTGGAGACCACACCTATTATTGTTTAAAATGTTTGGTGAAATGGTTGAAGTTTTTAAAAATAGAATAGTTTGTGCAACTAAATTGTAAACTCAAGACCCAATGGTCTTTCTGTTGTTTTGTAGCCTTTTTTCCCTTCTCTCCAGTAAGTTTTCTGAATGAGATCAGACAATCTTGTGGGTATTTTAATATTAGTAAATTTAGTTAGTAGCTATTAAGTTATAAATACTTTAAAATATTTTTAGCACAGCTCTAGAATTTGAATTTGATACAGGCATTTTTTTCTTTATGCAAAATTTGTATAGTAAGAGCAGACTATTCAATGGAAACTTTGCAATCCTTTTGTAATATGAATAATCATTTCAAAATGTTGAATTTTTGAGTTTTATATATCTAGTGTTAAAATCAAGGCATGTTAGTGCTCTTTGTACTCAATTACAATAATTTGTCTACAAAACTTCTCTAGTCTGCTATCTAGTCAACATACATTTCAGGTTGTTACTCAAAATAACTGAAAAGAAGAGTAAATGCTTTGCTAGCTTCTTGCTAAAACTCAAAAATTGAAATGTCTGATTAGAGCAAAAAGTAAGGCAAAGAGCTAAGACTTTTGTCTTCTGGTTCTGGGTACTTCACAGATGAGGTAAAAGAGAAGAGAACAAGCTGTGTATCAGACATTGTCTTCTCTGTCTGGGGCATGTTTCTTTACTATTGGAGCAAAGAACCGTTTGAGAGAAGACTAAATTTCATTTTTGATTTGCCATTAGAGGCTAAGTTTTTGTTTAATGATTATATTCAGAGTTGATTTAGCCTTTTAATTCCAAAGAAAATTGCAAATGGCACTTTGAAACTAAAATTAAGTAATATATAATTTTTTCAGCTTTTCTTTTGTATAGTATCTCAATTTTTTAGGGGAAAAGTATACATTTCATACTATGTGCTATATTTCACACATTTAAAACAAATTTTTCTAGGCACATTTTTGATTAAAAGAAGACAAGTTTTTCCCTCCTTAACTGATTTCTCTGTTGTCAGCAAGCAGAAGAATTGACATATTTAGTATAATGCAAAGATGAGAGAGTATACCTTCATTATAGTATTTATTGAGTATTGCTGCTTCAGTTCTACCTTTTGACATTGATAATATTCATCAAACTTTTCAAGTGTAGTTAGGGAAATATTGACAATGACTAATGACAGTACAGAATTGCAGATAGTTAACAAAGATCTGAGCAAGGCCAGAGAAGAAAATTTTCTTTTACTAAGAAGCCAGAACTTTTTGTTTTTTGTTTTTTGGTATGTAGGGGGAGCTTTTTGTTTCTTCTAAGTTATCCCTAAAAAAATAGCTTAGTACTTTTATAAATATATTGGTTCTTTAAAAGCTTACTGAAAAAGAAACTCTCCAGTCATGGGATTTAGACTCAGGTCAGGAGACCTAACTCCAAATCCATCATTCCTTTTCATGGTGCTATGATATTTTTCACAATTGTATATCAGAACGTTACGATAATTTTGTAAAATAAACTAAAGAGTTGTAAGAAGTGCAAAGTTTCTTTGACTTGAAGATTTTATGATTGTATTAATACAATCCAAAAGTTTGATCTTGAAGAGCGAAGTTTTAAATAAGTCTGGTTGGTGATTCAGTGCTATTTGGTTTGAAATTGGGACATGATGCTGTTTTGAGTATCCAGTCCCAGTTCACAGTCGGTGTAAGAGCAGATGGAGGAGTAAAATTTAAGTTATTTTACTTTTCTGCATTTTTATACAGATGTCTAGACTCCTAGATACTTTATTCCTAGTGGAGTATCCAAATCTTTCTGGTCAACATAATGTTGACATTTGAAAAAATAAGGGCTTGAAGTAACTCTTTGCTACTTAGTTTCCTGAATGCAGAGGGTTTCATAATAGCAATGATACTTAACTTTAGTTTTTCATGCAGTTAACTGCTCCTTAGATGCTTGTATTTCTTTATTAATTTTCCTGCTTAGTATTATGGTTCGCTTGGTTTTTTAGACAATTATTTAAGATTATTTTTTTAATTAAATTATTATTTTCAACTAATTAGCATTTTCTTTTCCTTCCTATCTACCTTCCTTACTCCTCCACCTCCCAAAAAAGTCTTGTAACTATGTAGTCAAAACAAATATATTTTGGCCATGTTTAAAAATGTGTCTGCTACACTGATAAGAGGTTGGAAGCATTCTTTGTCATTGATCTTTTGGAATCATTGTTGATCACTGTATTGATCAGATTTCTTCAGACTTTCAAAGTTAACATTTTATGGTATTGTTGTAACAATAAGGGTTTTTTTTTTTTTTTCACTAATTTTATTCTGCATCAGTTCATAATATTTTCCCAGATTTCTCTGACTCTCATTTACAGCATGATAGTATCCTAAATCACAATTTGTTCAGGCATTCAGTGTCCAGTTGATGGACATACCCCTTACCAATTCTTGGCCACTACAAAAAGCTGCTATAAATATTTTTTGTACATCTAGCACCTTTTTTTTTTTTTTTCTTTCTTGGTCCTTTTGGAATTTTTTTTACTGCTGAGTCAGAGGTGTGCATACTTTAATAATTTTAGGGGAATAGTTATTTGGTATTATTTTTGAAAAATTGATTATCTATCTACTAAAGTTCTTCAAACACCTTTTTTCCTTTGTCCCTTTTTCACATTTCTTTCCAGATCATTCTCTCTATTGTTTTCCTTAACAACCTAGATTCTGGTAATATTTACTGGAGTTTTTTTGTTTGTTTTTGTTTTTTTTTAGAATAAGAATCAGCCCACCTTTGTCTAGTATATCCATTGACCGCTTGAAGAGTGTTAATAAAGGTCCTTTTCTTGGTTATAGATTACAAAGGGATTGACTGTTTTTATTTTTTTTTAATAAACTACAGATTTCTGTATCTCCTCAGATCAGAAATTATTGTAATTATTGGAAGGCTAATTCGAATCCTTGCCTATTTGATTGAGACATAAAGCTATAAGACTGAATCCATATTCCTTTCTTACAGGAATTATTAAAATGTGAACTTTCTATTGTTTGTCAGTGAGGAAAACAAACTTTATGCCCATTTTTAAGTATTTTACAGTATTAAGCATTTCCATGAATTAACAACTTGTCATTGTTTGAAACATTTTGTTTCTTAGGGTACATGATTGACAAAGTGAATTGTATTGATCTGAAAGTTATAACTGTGTTAAAAAGTGTTATTTAAAAATATTTCAACTCATTCTATAGGATTTTGTTTTCCATCTGGAAATCTGACTTATTTCATCATGTTACCCTTTCTCTTCATTTACTAATATATATAAAATCTCTTTTTCTACTCACCTATCTCCCTATTTCAGCTACTTTGCTAAAAGCTTATTTATTCTATTTTCATTGATTAGCCTTTCCTTTGCCTGCCTTGAGAGAGGGAAATAAAAGGAGATTATTTCCCAGTCTCCTAATTTGGAAATTCTTACCTGCCTCTTTTCCCCCTTTTTGATGTACAGGATCACTGTAGGCTGTAGGACATTTGTGATTGTCATATTAAAAAAAAATAGTTTGAGAAGCAACACTATAGTATAGGATGAGAAAGAAAAAGAATATTGAAAAGGAGGGGGGAAAGCCTGCTTTTAAAGTAGGGATATTACTTAAGTTTGAAAATTGCTTGAGAACAGATAGCCTTCCTATAAGCAAGCAATTATATGATGATAATGAAATCTTTTTAGAAGAGCACTCATTTTTAAGGATAGTTTGTAAAAACTCCAATTGTATTATCATATATCTTTGTTTTTATTTTGGTGAGGCAATTAGGGTTAAATGACTTGGCCAGGGTCACATAGCTAATGTATGTCAGATATTTGAGGCTGGGTTTGAACTCAGATCAGACTCTAGGGCATTGTTCTATCTGCCATGCCACCTAGTCACCTTGTCATGTCTATTTCTTAATCATATTCTATTGCATAGTTTTGAGCTCATTAGTTGTAGCCAAAACTTAAACTAAGGTCCTTTAATTTCTTTTTTGTGGGGATTATGTACTATGGTTACATTTTTCAGTTATTTATATTTTCCAATTTATCTGAATCTTAAGGAAAAGATTAAAGGTCCTGGTTTTTTTGTTTTTCTTCTAGTTGTAAACAAGCATTAAGACAAAATGTGGCTGGGCTTATGTAACATTTGCCTCAGTTTCATGTTAGGAATCTGATAAGAAAAGGTAATTTTAGAGTCAGAAAAGAAAGGTCATCAAGGAAGTGAAATTTAGACTTGTTCAGAGTCATAAATTGAAGTAGTATCAAAGCCAATACTTAGAACCTGGATTTTCTTATTTCTGGTGCATATTATATAATTTACTTCTCAAAGCCTAGCCTATCAGCTATTTTAAGTCCAGTGACTAAAAGGACTAGAAGAGACAGTTAACTCCATAGTTGTGTTTGGCAAATTTCTAAATTGGAAGCAGTTAGTCTGTTATCTATAATGGCCTGAAGTTAATTTTGTCAATCATTATTTGAGGAAATCATGAGTTGCCATAATTACCTATGGATAACTACAGTTGGTGTTCTGTGTGTATTCTAATTTTTATTTTACATTTTTCCTGATTGACATTTTAAAAGTTTGAGAGAGATAGTTTCAGGGTAACTAATCATTTTATTAATAAAAGAGTCGGTGCCACTCACACATATGAAAGATCCCTTATGACAGTAGTGTCTCAATTTATGTCCTTGGAAGAGTGGGTATGTATTCTTGAAGGTGGCAGTTGGTTAGCAGAGTAATGAGAGAATGCTTTATTACCATGAGCTGCTGGGAGAATGGAACTTTGATTATGTTATTTACTTCTAAATTGTCCAGCTTTGAGCAGTCTAATCAAAGAATTTATTCCCACCCATACCTGTGTAGAGGCAATGGGCTTCCCCACCTTACATTCAGTTTCTTGTAAGGTTGGGTGTGGGGTTTGACTTACTATTGAGGTCAAGTTAAACTTTTAGACTAAACCTTGAAATGAAGGTTTTAGGAAAAGGGGGAATGCTGGATCTTCCCAAGTCATTAGTTATTAATAATAATTTCACTGATGAGAAAATATAGGGACCTGATGCAGTGACATGTCACTCTTTATAACAGGATTAAGTTAGTGATATGTGGTTGGAAGTTTTGAAGGCATAGTCGGTGTACTACTTAGAGGAACAAATATCAAAATGTAATTGTTTAGATTATAAATTTAAAAAACCATTATTCAAACAATATAAACTTCTCCAGATTTAACAGTAGTATATAACACCAAAAAAGTTAAAACACATCTGCTGTAGACACAGCTAATAATTTGATTTTGAAATCATGTGAAACTATATAATTAGCATTAGCCAAAAAGGCTATTTAATCATTATGTACCTGCTGGAGTCTATTATAACATCCTAAGAAATCATTTAGTTTAACTCCCTGATTTTATGATTGAGGAAGCTGAGACCTATGGGAAGCTAATTGATTTGTCCACAGTGGATCCTAAATATCAAAGTTGAACCTTTTTCATTTTATAGATACAATCGAGGTGCAGTGACTTGTCCAGGTTAATAAATAACAGCCAGAACTTAAGCCCAGACCATCTCTAGATAACTTTTCTAGAGCATTTTGAGCTTTCCCAACATGATTGAGTTAGAGATATGGGTAATTTTAGTCATTTTCTCCCTTATATTCTTCTGTTGCTCACTTTCTGACTCCTTCCCCTTCTCTGGCAGTTTATCCAAGGCTGGATTCAAAGTTCTGTCTATCTCAAATGATTTCTGGAGGGACAGAGCTGGGCCCAGCAAGATTCCAGTGCCCTTTGTTCAGGTCTTATGATTTACCCACATGCTGATGTCCCGCCTTCGTTCTTTCGGTTTCTCAGTTCTCTGGCTCTCTTTGTACAGCCCTGCCTCACTAAATGCAATTTCCTTTCAGGTTGTGACATCACTTTCCTGATGATGGCCTTCTAGAAGAAAGGTCAACAACAACAATCCTTAGATTGCAGCACATAGTATTGCCAGGCTACAATGCAAATAGAACAGATCCTGGCTTTTGATTTTCCATGGAATGGGGCGAAGGTTGTAGGGAAGAGGGGGCAGAGTAAACTCTGTTTAAAGGAGTGAGTAGATCAACTTACACAGTTCTGCCAGAGCTTGTGGCTGATGGGAGAGAGGTTGCCAAATAAAGTTGTTAGGGGTCAAACTAATCTGCATTTTTTTTTCTTTGGGTTATTATTAGACCAATCCAACCAGTTTGTGCCAATGGAAATAGGCTGCATCTTTATTTAGAAAACTCTCAAATCTATGTTTTATTAAATAAATTTCTCAGTTACATGATAATTGATTAGGGTGTTACTTTGGAGTTTTGCAGGCCACATAAACTATCTGGCCACAGTTTTGTTACCCTTTAATAAACCATAGAGACAGCTGAAATTTTTTTTTTTTTTTGTCTCATGCATAATTCTTACTTTGGAAAGATTTGAGAGGTGGTATGATTTAGAGAAAACGTCTAGGCCTCCATTGTGTTGATCATGCCACTGTTTTCTCTCAAGTGAGTTTTCAGTGGCTCCCTGTTTATCTCTTGGGTCAAATATAAGTAAAGTCCTTTAATATTTAAGGGTCTTCATAATCTAGCTGCTTTTTCTAACTTTCTAATGTGTTCTATGATCTAATCCTAATAGTCTACTCTTAATTCCTTAAATATATCCTTTTCATTGCCTTTTTCCCAGCTGGAATGTATTGGCTCTTCATCTCTACCTCTTACTTTCCTTGGCTTCTCTCAAGACTCAGCTTCAAATTCCAGCTTCTATAAAGTTTTGCCAGCTGCTAATGCCTTCCTCTTTTAAATTAAAAGATCTCTAGATCTCTAGATATTGATATCTATATCTAGTTACTTGTATGTCATCTCCCCCTTTAAGAATTTGTGCTTCTCAAGGACAGAGACTGTTGTTGATTTTTTTTGTTTTGTTTTTCTTTGTATCCTCAATACTTAGAACCGCTTCTAACACATAGTGAGCATCTAAAAATGCTCATTTATTTATTTTGGCTCTGAGGCAGTTGGGGTTAAGTGACTTGCCCAGGGTCACACAACCAGGAAGTGTTGAAGTGTCTGAGGTCATATTTGAACTTGGATCCTCCTGATTTCAGGGCTGGTGCTCTATCCTGTGCACCACCTAGCTGCCCCTAGAAATGCTTTTGTAAATGTCAATCTGTTTAGAGAAAATTCCATTTGCGTCTAGTAAAGAGGAAAAGGAGTATTTTTATACTTTGAAATCTATGCTTTCAACATTCAGCAAATGTTATTTAGCCCTCCCTATCGTGTATAGATAACATAAGTACAAGATTTCAAAGCATGTACATGATACATAAAATCCACCTTTTAAACTAAGTGCATAAATATATATATAGTGAGGTCTGATGTTAGAGATTATTTTGGGGGAAAGCTAAAAATATTTTCATGAAATAGGTACTGTTTTGTGTTGACTTTGAGAGTCATGTGTAAGTTGTCAGCAGTCTTGCATGTCAGAGGAAAGTATTCAAAAACACCGAGGAAAAGAATGAAATAAGGAACTTGGGAAACTTTGTTCCAGGAATGAGTATTTTCGAATTGGCTGCAGCATAGTGAACATGAATGGGTCGGCTTTTGGAAATCTTTCGAAGCCATACTGAGGAATTTGGTAGGCATTGAGAGTAAGTTTTTAAGCAGATAACTAATATGGGTAGACATATCCATTAGGAAGATTGATCAGGCACTAACTACTCAGTGTGGTTTGGATTTATAAGAGATGTGAGATATTTTCAGAGTTTATGAACCAATATGGCTTTACTGGTAATGTCACTGACTAAGATAATATAATAGGAGCAAGATGGATGGATTTTATTGTGGACATGGGTGAATTACTAGTGCTGCTGATAGGAAAGATAAAAGATTTAAAGTTGGAAGAAACTTTTGAAATTACTGAGATAGATAGGGAGTTCTCAGAAAATGATTTGAAAAGTGAGCCCAGATCCTGGAGCTACTTCAGCTCAAGCTATCAAGGTGATTATTTGAAGGCCATAGGTGGAGAACAGAGAAGAAGCCTGAAGAGATGATACTCTACTAACCTTGGAAGTAGGAAGGTGTACAAGAGAGCTTTAGGATGCAGTTAGAGTGGCAGGAAGAATTCAGAGTATATGTCCTGAATTCAAAAGAACTAAGTACTAAAATTAAGGAGGGAGATTGTAGGGCATTGTCAGTGGAGACAGATCAGAAAACATGAGAACTGAGTGAAATATAGTTTGATTTGTCAGTTAGCACTTGACTTTTGAGAGGGAGGGAGTAGGAGCGGAATCTAGTTTGCAAGAAATTGGGGAGTATGTTGGTGGGTTAGTGGTGAAGCAGTGAACCTAGACCTCTTAAATTATTCTTACTAACATTCTCCTAAATAAATAAAGCATAATACTAGTAGTATGCTCTCTTTAGCTAAGTCAAACATTGTGGGAATACAATGTTGGATTGTTAAATCTTTTACTTTAATCATAAGCTGAGTTTTTTGAAGTTTATCAGTTTTTTGTAGTTGTCAGTTCAGTTATGTTCACCTACTCTTTATGATCCCATTTAGGGTTTTCTTGGCAGAGATAACTGGAGTGGTCTGTTATTTTCTTCAACTCATATTTTGTGTGTCTACATGATTGCATTGGGTTTGAAACTGTTAAATACCAGTGATATTATTTTGATACTAAAAATGATTTGAGTTAATTTAGTATGAACGTGAATGACAGAGCTTTGTAGAAAGGAGATTGGTGTAGATATTTTTATTCCAAGCTTTTGCTACAATTGTTTTGTCTTTCTGGAAATCTCCTTTCTGACTTCTGTCTCTCAGATCAGACCCCTTTCTATATGATGATTCTTCTTAAATATTACCTCTTGAACAAAGCATGTCCCACCTTTATCCCTTGATGAATCTTGTAATCCTCTATAAAGTCTTTTTAAGCTTATTATGTAGATTACATTTATTATCATATATGCTATCACTTAAAAAAAACTCAGCATATATGAAGTTTCTTACTATGATCTTTCAATGTATATATCTTGTATTTCTAGTTCTGAGAACTTTCAAAGCATGGACTCTCTTATGCCTTTTTGAGTTCTCAGTTATTCATTTATCCACATATATAAAAATGTATACTTCATTAATGAATGATGTGATTTGAAGGCAGTAAAATGCAGTCATATTTACCATTTATAATTTACAAAGAAATTAGTTCTTTGTTATTTTACTGGATATGTTTTAGAGTAGTTAATTTCTGTACTTGGTATAAAATTTGCTGCATAAATAAGATTATCACTGTAACAATTCCTGAAAGTTAACTAGATTATAATCACTGGACAACCAATTTTCTTCTCTTTTAAAGTTTTTGACTAGATTTTTTAATTGGTTTCTTGAATTTAGAAAAGTAGTTATTGCCAGTGTTTTGAGTTTGTTGAAGGTAGATACTACTGTATGCTTTGCTGAGGCTTTTGGGAACTTCTAGGGTACTGGAATTAGACTTAAGTTTTAAGGAGTCATTCCCCTACCTCCAACCAGCCCTCTACTCACATTGTTTCCTCCCAAGCTGGAGAGTACTTATTTACCATTTGAACACTTGTTGGAACTTCCTGCAAAGGGTTGAATGGAAAAGATATTAGGAAATGGGAATATGAGGAGAGCCAGTTTTCTGTTTATTCCAACAAAATTTTTGGGGGGTAGAGTTTGACAGTTTATTTAATCTGTAGATTAGTCTCTTATTACTTATTACTTTGCTTGGAACTAATTTCCTATGAAAGGAAAAAATAAGGCAAGGAAAGAGTAAGTAGATTCATCTGACCAAAAATCCAGCTAGAGAAAGAAGAGTTCTTCTAAATTGTATACATAATAAAATTTTTATTTATGGTGAAATTCTGATTCCTGTTTAAGCAAAGTACTCTCTTACCAGAGGTTTTTAGAAAGTTGAGTTTTTGAGTTGTGATTATAGGAAAAGTCAGCCACTGTTGGTACAGTAAGTAAGGAGTTTCTCAAGGAGTGGGGGGAAGGGGAGAATGAAAAAAAATTAGGACAGAGCAATTTAAGGAGAGAGCTTAGGAGATTCTTCTTTGTTTCTGTTATAATTAATAAAGAAAGCAAAATTCTAAAAGTTTCAAGTAGAATTTTGTTTTTAAAAGAAAAGTAATTCTTACTTAATCTTTCCTTCTCAGGTCCATGTTTCCTGTGTCTTTGTAACTTCTCACAGCTACTAAAAGTACTACTATGGTATCATTTATGTGGTGAACCTCATAAAGGCATTCTTGTGTGTAAAACCTAAGGCTGCTCTCATAGCCTTCTTTCTCAGCAATCTTAGAGGTCATTTATTTATATTATTACCTGTAAAGGTCCCCAACACTGGATTTGGAGTCAGAACACCTTGTTTTGAATTCCAGCTCTACTCTTTTACTGTGTGGTCTTCAGTTTCCTAATAATGTAAAAGGAGGAGGGCTGATTTCCAAATTTTTTTTTTTTAAGTTTTCACCATTTTAAGCATTCTTTTTTTTTTTTTTTTTTTTTTTTTTTTTTTTTTTTTTTTTTTTTTTTTTTTTTTTTTTTTTTTTACTTTGACTTCCATATTCTCTCCTTCCCTCTTCTTCCCCACTACAGAGAAGGCAAACAAGATGATACACTTATTAGAAGTTTACATGTATCATCTCCCCATATAGGAATGTAAGTTATTATAAGTTTTTTGAATCTCTTTTTTTATGATTCCCATGAATCTTGTATTTGAATATCAGATTTTCTATTCAGCTCTGATCTTTTCAGCAGAAATACATAAAAGTCCTTTATTTCATTAAATATCCAATTTTCCCCTCTGAAGGATTATACTCAGTTTTGCTGGCTTGTTTATTCTTCCTTATAATACTAGCTCCTTTGCCTCCTAGAATAACACACATATTCTAAGGCTTCTACCTTTTAAATATGGAAACTATTAAATGGTGTGCGATCCCAGCTATGATATTTGAAAAGTTTCTGGCCACTTGTAGTATTTTTTTCCTTGACCCAGGAACTGATCAGTGAATTCTTTGTTTCCATTTTCTCTGGATCTAAGATATTGAGGCAGTTTTCCTTGATAATTTCTTGAAATATGAAGTGAAGGCTCTGTTTTTAATCATAGCTTTCCAGATTGTCCAATAATCTTAATTTTTTTCTCACAGATCTGTTTTGCAGGTCACTTGTTTTTCTAGTGAGATATTTCATGTTTTCCTCTAATTTTTTCATCCTTTTGACTTCATTTTAATTTCTTGATGTCTCAATGCAGTCATTAACTTCCATTTGCCCAATTCTTTTTAAATTTATTACATTTCCCCCCCCCTTATTTCTTCCCCTCCCCCAGGATGGCAAACAATCGGATGTAGATTATTCATGTACTATTATAGTAATGTTATAAAAGAAGTCAATTCTGGTTTTTAAAGAACTCTTTTCTTCAGTGAGCTTTTATACCTTTTCCATTTGGCCTATTTATTTTTAAAGAGTTCTTTTCAGTGCATTTTTTGTGCCTCTTAACTGTTAGGCCAGTTCTGTTTTTAAGGTATTATTTTCTTTTTTATGTTTCTTTACCAAGTTGCTAATTTAATCTTCATAATTTTCTTATATCATTTTCACTTCTTTTCCCCATTTTTCCTTTACCCTTCTTATAGCTCTTATTTAAACTTTTCCAGGAATTATTGTTAGGTTTATCCAAATAGCATTTTTCTTTGACGTGTTGCTTGTAGCTTTTCACATTATTTTTGTCTTTCCAACATTTTATTTTGGTGTTCCTTGGCACTATATATAGTAGTTTTTCATGGTCAAATTCTTACTAGTCTGTTTTTTGTCTTTGAACTTTGTTCACTTTTGGGAGGGGGTGATGCTGTTGTTTTCAGAACTGGTTCTGGGAAGTCTGTTAAGGTTTCAGTGCTTTCAAAGGTAGAGTGACACTTGGGGAGAGGTGTGGTCATTGCTCTCTAGGTCTGCATTTTGATCTTTGCTCAGAAAGGGCCTCTGCTCAACTGCAGCAAGTGCAAGCACTCTTCTCTGCCTGGGAACTGGGACTTGCTCTCTTGTGACCAACCACAGCTCCCTTCTCTGCTTTAGATTTACAACCTAGAACTACTTATGGTCAAGAAGTTTCTTATCAGTACTAGCTTCATCCATTGCCAGCGGAAGGCCCTCTGATTACTTCTGACCAATTGTCCAACTCCTTTACTGTGTCTAGGCTGGGAGGTCCTGAAGTTGCTGCTGGCTCACACTCTGGTGTCACAGACTTCTGATAACCTTCTAAGGTTGGAAAAATGTCTCTGGCCTTTAGTTGACTTTACACTCCAAAATTTGATTTGAGGAGTTACTTTAAAGTTGTTTGAAGGGGAATGTTGGGAATTTATCTAAGCTGGTACTTCTATCCACCATCTTGGTTCTGCCCCCAATTTCCAGATTCTAAGAGCCTAAATGGCTGCCTAACCTCTGTGCAATTGCTACAGAGTTCTAGAACCCAGAACCTGCTGAGACGGCCTACTCTACTTTTGGATAGCTCTGATAGGAAGTTATATGTTTATCTCAAATATGTCTGAAGCTTTTATTCGTTGTTTTTATTTCTTCTTTTTTGGGCCAAGTAAAATGAATTTTATTACTCTTTCATATTACAGTTCTTTATGTTCTTTAAATGTACAAAGACAATTAGCAGACTTTTTCATAAGTCTTCCCTTGTGAGCTAAACTTCTGCTTTTTCTTTAACTGATTCTCATGGGAGTGGTCTCTACCTCCTCATTATATCTTACTTAACCTCCTCGGGGCTCCAGTTCATTTTTCTTCCTTTATAAACTAACTAACCCTCATTCCCAGTTATCTTTTAGGATCCTACTTTGTCACCAGTTTAACCCTATTAACTTTACCCATTCTCCTTTCTTATTTTTGTTTCAACATAACTCCTTCAAGAGTCATTACATCTGTTATCATTTGCTCATAGAATCCGAGTTAAATGAAATCTAATAGTTATTGCAGCTTAAAATCATCTAGTAATTACTCCTAGACCAACTTATTTCTTGGCCCTTATTGTTTTTTCCAGTGGATTAGAAAATTAATGTACACTTTAAATAATGTAGTCTTCCATTGATTATATTTCCTCATTTATTGTATACTGTACACTTTGAGTGATGTGTCTTCCATTGGCTATGGGCTTTCCTCCTTTAGTGAATATGGTCTGTAGTCAATTGTTTAGCTGTAATTATTACTAGTAGAATACAAAATATTGTATTAGCTAAAAGAGACTAACCAATTGAAAACTGTAAGTGCATTTAAGATAACGTAATGTTGGAAAAGCATGAAACTTAATAGGAAGGAAGACAGATTAATAAATTAACAGTGTTAACTGAGATGCTGTGAGCCTTGGTGTCCAAGAGTATTAAGTTCAGTTTCTGCATAATAGCCCTGTAAAATATTGTTCAGCTTGGGAAATGAGCTATGTGTGGAGGATATAGTATGGGAATGTTAGTTATCTTTATAATTCATTGTACTTCAGCAAAATAACGTTTTGGTCATATATACTTATTGTGTATCTAATTTATATTTTAATGTACTTAACATCTGGTCATCCTGCCATCTGGGGGAGGGGGTGGGGGATAAGAGGGAAAAAATGGAACAAGAGGTTTGGCAATTGTTAATGCTGTAAAGTTACCCATGCATATATCCTATAAATAAAAGGCTATTAAAAAATATATATATATATATATATATATATATAATTCATTGTACTTTATATGTACCAATGTTTTTAAGTTTGCTACATTGTTTAATAATAATTCCTTGTAAGTTGAGTATACATTTATATAAAATGGTAATATATAATGGTTTGCTTCAAAAATACATAAAACTTGGTATATACCTATTAACGATCCATACTTTCCTAATGCTTTGCTGTAAACAAATTTTACTTAAAAAAAGAAGAGTCAAAGTAAAGTGTTTGAGAACATATTTTTTTTGTATTGGGAAGAACACCATGCATTAACTTAGCAGTGTGGGGCAAAATTTAAGTTATGCTTGCTGCCATTTATTTCTCTTCAACCTTTAGTATATTGTTATTCCTGAAGCTTTGAGCAAATACCAGTAAATGAAGTGATAAGAGTTAGGGAATTGGGGCTCAAAGAAAGCATAGAGCTATTTCAACTCATTTTATAGACAAGGAGAATCGGTTCACTATTTAGCTCATAACGATAAATGACTTATACAGTGATTTACATATATGATTTCATTTGACTTGGGGGGAGGGACATAAATATACAACTACTTATTTCTCAGAATTTTGCTTAGTTTTTTCATCTACACAGTGAGAATTAATGATTTGACCCAAAGCAACACAACAAGTAGTTAGTAGTAAATTTAGGATTTGAACCCAAGCTTCCTGACTATGGGTCTATTTTTCTTTCCACCAAATTAGGTTGCCTTCTAAATAGAAAGGAATTATTTTTAAAATGCTAGTGGTTTATATCCAGAGATAGCTTACTAATCATTGTAACAGCACCATCATTAATTTTTTATTGTTGTACATTGAGACAGAGTTCCAACCCAAGACTGTGATATACTATTGAAACTTAAGCCATTTTAAATAGAGATTATGCTATAGGACTCCTGAACGCTTAAATAATACATTTTAAAATAAAGGATAGCAATCTTAAACTTCTTTGGAAACTTGGAGCAAAAGTAAGAAAATAAAAAGAGATAATCTTTTTATTAACTTGTCTTTTTGTGGTCCCATCCTTTGGAAGTACTCTTCCAAAGTACACGGAAGTGTACAACAGGACTGAGCTTTTCACTATTCCTATCAGATAGAAATAGTCATTCAAACCTAAATAGAGGTACACATCTTTTCTGAATTTTGATTGTCCTGAATCAGCAGTTATTAATTTTGTATAGCTTCTCCTTTGGTGTCCACCCCATTTTCCTAAAGGTGGTTCATGACCTCATATGGGATCACAAAATTATGATTATTTATGAGTAAATGATTTTGTACACCTATTTTTATATACCTATATACCTAGGGTCATAAGTGGAAAAAGTTTAAGAAGCCTTGGTCTAGATTAGATTGATTTGAAAAAAGTTTAAGAAGCCCTGGTTTGCAAGTTTTTGGGATAAGAATGCAAATAAATTGGAAGAGCATAGGCTAGTTTTCCTCTTAGACCTGTGGAAGAGGAAGGAATTTATGACTAAAGAAGAACTAGAGCTCACTATTGACTATAAAATAGAAAATTTTGATTATATCAAATTGAAAAGTTTTTCTACAAACAAAACTAATGCAGACAAGATTAGAAGGGAAATAGTAAACTGGGAAAACATTTTTATAGTCAAAGATTCTGATAAAGGCCTCATTTCCAAAATATATAGAGAATTGACTCTTAATTTATAAGAAATCAAGCCATTCTCCAATTGATAAATGTTTAAAGGATATGAACAGACAATTCTCAGATGAAGAAATTGAAACCATTTCTAGTCATATGAAAAGATGCTCTAAATCACTATTAATCAGAGAAATGCAAATTAAGACAACTCTGAGATACCACTACACACCTGTCAGATTGGCTAGAATGACAGGGAAAGATAATGAGGAATATTGGCGGGGATGTGGGAAAACAGGGACACTGATACATTTTTGGTGGAATTGTGAACACATCCAGCCATTCTGGAGAGCAATTTGGAACTATGCTCAAAAAGTTATCAAACTGTGCATACCCTTTGATCCAGCAGTGTTTCTACTGGGCTTATACCTCAAAGAGATACTAAAGAAGGGAAAGGGACCTGTATGTGCCAAAATGTCTGTGGCAGCCCTGTTTGTAGTGGCTAGAAGCTGGGAAATGAATGTATGCCCATCAATTGGAGAATGGTTGGGTAAATTGTGGTATATGAATGTTATGGAATATTATTGTTCTGTAAGAAATGATCAGCGGGATGAATACAGAGAGGATTGGCGAGACTTAGATGAACTGATGCTAAGTGAAATGAGCAAAACCAGGAGATCATTATATACCTCAACAACGATACTGTATGAGGATGTATTCTGATGGAAGTGGATTTCTTCAAAGAGAAGATCTAACTCAGTTTCAATTGATCAATGATGGACAGAAGCAGCTACACCCAAAGAAAGAATACTGGGAAATGATGGTAAACTGCTCACATTTTTGTTTTTCTTCCCGGGTTATTTATACCTTCTGCATCCAATTCTCCCTGTGCAACAAGAGAACTGTTTGGTTCTGCACCCATACATTGTATCTAGGATATACTGTAACCTATTTAACATGTATAGGACTGCTTGCCATCTGAGGGAGGGGAAAAATCGGAACAGAAGTGAGTGCAAGGGATAATGTTGTAAAAAATTACCCTGGCATGGGTTCTGTCAATAAAAACTTATTTTAAAAAAAATCACCAAAACCCAAAAATAATAATAATAATAAATAAAAATAGAGTAAGGAAAAAAAAAATGGATGGTCCAGGTACCTTCAAGCAGCTGAAGAGCTTCTGTAGTCAGGTTCCCCAAAGAGAGAACCCTTTGGGGCAAGAACAATATATTGTAAATAGGGGAGCCATATCAAAGTTTACATTCATCAACTTCATTAAGACAATGAATCATATAATGTGCATATAATACTAATGATTTGTGGAAGCCTTAAAAAGGATTATGATTGAGTTATGAGTCTGAAAATTTGGTTTCTTTGTGTAATCATTCTAAGTCAAAGGAGTAGCGCATGGGAGGAAAAATGATCCTACTGAAAAGAACTTGTTATTTTATGTTTATGAACATAATTCTGCCTGTCTTGTGTATCTATAACAAGGCACTGTGTAGTAGTAAATCATGGATCCATTGCCCCAGAAATGCAAAACTTTTCAGGAATTTATATGTTTTCAAGATGATCAGATACTGCCAGTATTTTACTCATGTAGTATAAAAAACAGTGAAAATTCCCTGGATATTTAAAAAATTATGAATAATATTTTATACAACTGTGAAAAAATAAAAATTAGTATTACCTTTGATTACTTCCATATTGATTTTGCAATTAATTTGTTATCTTGCTCAGAAATTTCAGTTTTTCCTGGGCCAAATTAGTTTAAGAATGTGGTTGAAAAGAGAAGTCAGGCCATTAGCTCCTCAGACTTTTGCTTGTTTGCAAACCCCAGTTTGCTTAATCTGGTGTCATACCCTAGAATAGGCGCTTGCCTATCCTTGTACTGTTAGGAAAGACTTGATCTTCCCCCAAAACAACAAACCCTGATAGTTCTGGGCCCCTAACAAAAAATTCCAAGAGGTAGATGAGTCACATCAACAGTTGACTTGTCTTAATCAGAGAGGGTTGCCATTAATTACACTTGATTGCCAGCCCGTTTTTCCTAGCATAGCCACTTGTAATGCTTCAAAACTATCCTGACTTCCCTCCATAGCTAGGTATCAGTAAAGACAGTTCCCTTCTTATTAGGAATGAAGTGCTAATCTTACTCAGGTGGCCAGTTTGATCCACTTTGTGAATGCTGTTAATAAACTGATTTTGCTCAACTATGTGCCTCATTTTACCTTTGTTGTATTTATTTACCACAAAACAAAGTTGAAACTTAGCATTGTACCATAATTAAATTGGTAAACTGATCATTTTAAAAAGCAGAATTAATAGTTTGGTAAAGTAGAAATAAAAACATTTTAATCTCAATTATCATCATGTTAGAAATAGTACAAAGTATGGTACATATTGGGTCACTTAAAGGTTTTTTTGTGATACACCTAATTTTATTTTCAAAATTTCAATTTATAGGCAATTTTTGAGGAACATACATCCTTTGTAAAGTGAGAAATATACATTATACATATGTGTGTGTGTGTGTGTGTAGTTTGAGAGATAGTAAATTCAATTAAGAATGTAGAAATCAGAATGCTGAAGTAGGATCTCTTGTCTATTTCCATAACATCCATAACATATTAAGTTAAAAATAATTGAATCAAATTTCAAGAAGAGAAAAAAGTTATTTTTGTGAAGGAAGGGTTTTATTAGATTTTTTAAAAATACCTACTTACAATCTTATTAAATCTTATTTATTTATTAAATCTTTCTAATAAGTTCTTGTTCACCCAGTAATAATAGAGTTTTGGGTTGAAGAGTAAGGTACATACTATTCAAAATATGACTGGTTGACTTGTGACTAAAAAATGATAGTTACTCAATTTGCCTTTATTGTCAAGCACCTAACATATTCAAAAAATTCTGTGTCCTAGTTCTTCCTTTAAACAATTAATGCTGTCTTCTCACTTCTTTTAAGTTTTGCCTGTCTAAAACCCCTGGGCCAAGTGCTGTCTGTCTTGTCTATCTTTGCTCTTTCTCTCCTCTCTTCGTTTCTGTCTCTTCCTCTCTCTCCCTCCCTTCTTCTCCTTTCCTTCCTTCCTCTCTTCCTCTCCTCCTTCCTTTCTCTCTCTCTCCCTCCCCTTCTTTCCCTCTCTCTTCCCCCCCTTTTTTTTTTCTTCTCCTCTTCTCCCCTCAATTCCTCCCCACTCTTCTTCTCAGTCCTCTGCTTACCTCTGCTTTTCATTCCACCAAGCCTCTTCCCATTCTTTAGCCAGTTTGGGTTTTCCTTTTCTCCCTTTCCTTGTCTCCACCTTTCTAAAAAAGCCATGAAGTAGACATGGACTAGAATAGGTAACCCAGAAATAAAAAGAGATTAAGAAGAGTTGTTTTTTTATATATCCCTTTGAGATCTTACAGTGGTCTTTGGATTTTTTTGTTTTGTTGTTTTGTATCCTAAACTCTTAGAGGATACTGATAACCCACAGTATTGGGTCTATTTGATTATACATTCATAATACGTGTCCAAAATACGTCCTTATGTACTGACTTTTGACCTGTCCATCCCCCTGAAGCTTATGATCCAGACAAGTCATTTTTCATTCACTTAAGTTAGGTCAAACATTTAAGTATGATTATTGATCTCATTTAGGAGAATGTACCATGTTTTTAGATTTACTGCAATAGTACAGTGGCTTCTGTAAATAAGAGCATGGCTTTCACTGTTCATAAGGAGATTGCCTTTCACATTTAGGCTTTTCTTTGGAATCCTCCCTAATAGTGCCACATCAAGTAAAGTTCTCCCTGACTCTTTCAAGAAAGTTTATATGGGAAAAATTTGATGGAGAGAGGCTCTAAAGTGACATACTGTTTTTAGTAATTAGTAAACAATAAACATACTGGCATTTTACTTTCTGCTGTAGAATCAGTTAAAGAAGCTTACTTGTTCTTTTCTCTTCCTTTTCTTTGTATCCTTAATATGTGTGTAAAATATGTCAAATAATAATGTCTAAGTAGTTGTAGGAGTGATTACTGATATTTTCTTGATCTTTTTTTGGTGATAACAATATATATCAATTGTATTTCTTTCTCTCCCCACCATCATCGTAGTTATGTTGATTTCATCACAGATCTCTAGAATTTATACTGGCTCTGATCCAACTTTTTTCTGTCAATTTTTCTTATTGTCATTTCTGGTTTTTTTATGATAATGTTAGAGACTGTGGTGATTGCTTTGTCATTGATAGAGAAAATAATTTGATAATAATTACCTTGACAGATCTTTTACATTTTTCATCTTTTTGTTGTTCTAGTTTCCTCCTTGAATTATTCTCAAGGTAATCTAGCTTAATTGGGTTTATTGCCAACTTTTCTATAAATTGTTCCTCCCCTCCCCCCCTTGTTTCTTGCTGTTATATGAAGCAATCCTGTTTACAGTCTTCTATCCTTTTCTACACAAACTTATATAAATATATAAGTTTATAAAAAATATAACATAAGTAAGTTTTATTGTGAATCATTGGTGTTTTGGGCAGTTGTCTCTGCTTTGTGAAGGAGATGAAGTGAATGACTGAGCTGGTTTCTAGGTTCTTTTTTTTTTTTTTTTTTTTTGGCCTGTTGAGGTGATAAATTTATGTTGGTTAAACTTTAAAATAAAATCGTACTAGATTTTTATGTCTTGTTTTATTCAGGAAGCATGTACAGTGGATAGAATACAGAAGACCTGCATTAGATAGAAGAAGGTCAGCATTTAAATTCTGACTTTGAAGCTTATTTGTTTTTTGACTTTAATCAAGTCACAGAATCCCTCTGACCTTTAGTTTCTGCACATGTGAAATAGGAATATTATTAACTGTAGTCTCTACTTCACAGGATTTTAAAATCAAATGAGATAATGTAAACAATTAGGGGAATAGAGATCAACTTGAAAGCTGTTAAAATTATTTTACCAACTTTCTTCCCAATTGCTTTTCATAGTATTCATATTAATAACTCATATTAATCATTTAAAGTTTATGTAATCAGTTTTCTTATTGGGGTTTCAATTTTATCCTTTAAATCTTCCAATTCTCTTTTCAGTTATTAGAAAAACATAAGAACACAGAAAGTATGGTGGAGCTTCTTGACCTATATCAGATGGAGGATGAAGCATATAGCAGTCTAGCAGAAGCCACAACTGAATTATACCAGTACTTATTACAGCCATTTCGAGATATGCGGGAACTTGCAATGCTGAGAAGACAACAGATAAAGGTACACTTTTTTTTTTTTTTTTTTTTTTTTTGGTCTGATAATAGTAGCTATCTGGATTGTTTGTAGTATCCTCATATTTTGGTTTGACACTAGTGAAAATGCAGTGGATTGTCTTGTAACTTCCTTTTTCTCACCCTTCCATCTGCCTTCTCCTGCTTAGTATAGGCTTGGGACTTGGGGGGGAGACTGTTCTGGAATTTCTTGTATTTAGAAGGTCCATAGTCATGAGGATGATTGATAAGGTCATAGATTTTAACCTCATGACATTCAGTTTTCATGTTTAGATAATGTGGCTCAGATTGATTGAAATGCAAATATTAACAATTGAATTTACCTATCTTTTCTACCACTCATTAGATGGTGTTAAACCAATGTATAAATACCTTTTTGATTATCAGTCATTCCATCAAAAATTTTTTTCTTGGAAATTAACAATTTACCATAAGAATTTTTAATTCTCTGCTTGAATAATGATGGGAGAGGAAATAGGCTAGTTTATCTTTTTAAAAAATTAGCTTTTTTTTTTTGATAATGCTTAGAAGTAATTATATGAGAAACTCAAGCTTTAAAAAAATTGTATTTGTGATCTTTGAAACTTTTGAGTTGTCAATCACAGTAATCTCTTAAAACTACCATTTCTTTTTTTTATTATTATTATTATTTTTTATTTAATAGCCTTTTATTTACAGGTTATATGCATGGATAACTTTACAGTGTTAACAATTGCTAAACCTCTTGTTCCAATTTTTCACCTCTTACCCCCCATCCCCTCCCCTAGATGGCAGGATGACCAGTAGATGTTAAATACATTAAAATATAAATTAGATACATAATAAGTATACATAACCAAAACATTATTTTGCTGTATAAAAAGAATCAGACTCTGAAATATTGTACAATTAGCTTGTGAAGGAAATCAAAAATGCAGGTGGGCATAAATATAGGGATTGGGAATTCAATGTAATGGTTTTTAGTCATCTCCCAGAGTTCTTTCTCTGGGCATAGTTGGTTCAGTTCATTACTGCTCCATTGGAAATGATTTGATTGATCTTGTTGCTGAGGATGGCCAGGTCCATCAGAACTGGTCATCATCTAGTATTGTTGTTGAAGTATATAATGATCTCCTGGTCCTGCTCATTTCACTCAGCATCAGTTCGTGTAAGTCTCTCCAGGCCTTTCTGAAATCATCCTGTTGGTCATTTCTTACAGAACAGTAATATTCCATAATATTCATATACCACAATTTATTCAGCCATTCTCCAATTGATGGACATCCATTCAGTTTCCAGTTTCTAGCCACTACAAAAAGGGCTGCCACAAACATTCGTGCACATACAGGTCCCTTTCCCTTCTTTATAATCTCTTTGGGATATAAGCCCAGTAGTAACACTGCTGGATCAAAGAACTACCATTTCTTTTGGAATAGTATGGTTTCATAGTAGATAGAGTTCCATACTTGGAGGTTATGAAGACTTAAATTCGAATCTTGCTTCTGACCTTAACTATGTGACCAAGAGACAAGACACTTGGTCAGCATGCTCTTGGAATGTAAAATGCACATAATCCTTGAAGTAAAGTTGTAGGGAACAGTGGGAAAAGCATTGACTTGGAGTCAGAGAATCTCGAATACTTCCTCTGTTTGTACTCTGGGACTAATCTCTTATGACCTCCTTGGATTTCACTTAATTTACCTGTAAAATAGAAAGGGGGGGGGGAGGTATGAGGGTAGGACTAGATGGTGCTAGATGACCACTGGGCTCCTTTTTTCCTCAAAGATCCATTGTGTCATTCTCATCAGTTTTTTAGGAGGCTCAAATACTATATGTAAAGTGCTTCATAAATTTTAATATATTTCATAAATGTCATAAAGTGTAGTAAGCACTTTCCCTCCCATTTGGTTTTTAGAACCAAATCATTTTTAGTTGAAGAGTTGTGGCCCCTTTCATATTTTATAGAAAATGTATCTTTTAAAATGAAGATATGAGTGAGAATAATGTAATTAAAAGTTTCTTTTTAAAAAAGATATATTTAGATGTGTGTATCTTAAATATGTTTGTGTTTTTCTGTGTGTACATTCCTATATATATGTGTTAATTGTCTGAATTTTAAAAAAAAATTTAGATGGCCAACTAAAGGTTCATTAGAAAAGGTTTATTATATACCCTCATTTTTCATGTGTTTACTCTTTGTAGAATGCGTTTTGTTAAGAATAGACCTACCAAAAACGATTAGAAATCACTTTATCCCATAGACTTGCAATTTGGTCTTTCTAAGCACAGTTTAGGTTTGCTGCAATTTTATTTATTTGTATTACATAAAGAATGTTGGTGTTCATAATATTAGGGCATATTCCTATCTGTTTAGTAGATATACATTTGTGCTAATGATATGTCTAAAATACTGTGCCAATATATTATCAGTAATGAAAATAAGAAAATTTGAGAAATTTTACTAATTAAAAATGGTATAATTTGCTTTAATGTAATAATTATTTTGATGCCACATTGGTCCAGCTATATGGCACATCTGTACCTTCCCCATCCCCAAAATCTGTCTTTTATCAAAGCCTAAAAGCACTAATGTCTTTCACTGTTCTTTACATTTTTCCCCCTACAGATTGTTAATGCTAATGAATATTTGTAAATCCATTTTGGAAAGTAACCTGAAAAAAAAATGTTATTTTCCTATATATCCCCTACCTACAATTCCAGGGCAACTTTCTGCTCTGTGCCTCAAATAATCACCCAAGGCAATCTGCATCATGGGATTCAGATAGTTAACTAAATTATCTCTGCTTCTCAAAGATTCTGGAGATATGATATAACTGATATTTTTGGCTGCGAGAGCTCTATTTTTATTCTGTACACAACCAAACATAAAAAGGGAATTGTATATGAAACTGAGTTATCCAAAGTGCCTTTTTTTTGCCAGGCACTGTGTTAAGCACTGGTGATACAAAGAAGCAAAAAAAACCCCACAAAATAGATTTTGCTCTGAAGGAGCTCATAGTCTTAATAATAAGACAGCAGTAGGAAAATCATTATGAAAATTGTAATAGTGTATAAACAAGATAAATGTGGGATAAACTGGAGATAATATCAAAGGGAAGATACTACTATTAAAGCACACTTCAAAAAGCTTCTTGTAACTCTACACTGTCCTCTTCATTTGTGTTCCTTGCCCCATACCCATTTCACTAATTGAACTATGCCAAGCCTTAAATCACTCCAGCCATCTGCTCTCCTCCTTCTAAAGTAAAAATCAAGCAACTGTTCAGGTTGGATCAACTACAGATTTTTATAAGCTCAACTGGGCCTTCACTGCTGCTTGGCAATGCTACTGTATTTCTCTCAACAACTCACTATCCCACTTTTCTCAACAGCTCTTTCATTTTTTCATATCTCCTCAAACTTCTCAAGACTCCCCTACCTCTTATCATTGATTGTGACTTCTTTTTTCTCCCCTCTTCCTCATCTCATGTTACTTATATGTCATCTGCCCCATCTCCTTTGCCCTGTTTCAAATGAAAAGTTGGTCTATTTACCAAAGCTAACCTCTCTATCTGCTCAAGCAATACCATTTCATTTTATCTCCTTCAATATATTTTTCTTTCTGCCATTTCCACTCTCACTAATTTTCAGTCTTTCTCTGTATACTATCTCTTTCCCTATTGCCTACAAACATGCTGTTATCTCCTTCATTCTGAAAAAACTTTTATTTCATTTTTCTGCCTCTGTTAACTATTTCATCTGTTCTATGTAGCTAAAGGCTTTGAAAAAATTATCTACAATAAATACCTTCACTTACTTTTTTAATTCTCTTCTTAATCCTTTATAATTCAGCATCTAGCCCCATCCTTCCACTGAAATTACCTTCTCCAAAATTATCATTTCTTAATTTGCAAATCCTCATCCTTCTTGACATTTCTACAGCCCTTTAATACTGTTACTCTCTTCTCCTTGATACTTTCTTCTCTCTATGTATTTGAGAAACGGGTCTCTCCTGAAGAACTTCTTACCTATCTGACTCTTCTCCTGAGACTTTTTTCAGCTCTTCATCAACATTACACCCTCTAACCATCGATGTTCAAGAAGGTCCTTTCCTGGGTCTTCTTTTCCTTTTATACTGCTTCCCTTTTGCTATCTCATCTGTGCTGATGATTCTCAAATCTATCTATCCTACCCCAGCCTCTCTGTTGACCTTTCAGTCTTGAATATCCAATAGATGGCTGTCCAATAGAGTTCTTTTTATTTTTTAAGCAAAGCTGTGATTAATTTTTAAAATTAAAATTTCAGCTTTTCTCTCAACAAAATTTATAGAATTTAAATATTCATTTTAAAGCATTTTGATTTCTAAATTCTTTCCTTTTCACCTTCCTTTTCCCTACATCTTAAGAAGCAAGCAATATGTTATCAGTTATACATGTGAAGTTATGTAGGACATATTTCCCTCTTAATCATATTGTAAAAGAAAAACACAAAAAATAATTTTAGAAAAAATGAAAAAATGTGTTTCAATCTGTACTTACTTTATCAGTTCTCTTGTTTGAAAGTGGATAGTATTTTTTATCACAAATCCTTAGGAATTGACTTGATCAGAGTAGCTAAATTAATTACTGCATTGTATTACTCTGTGTACAATGTTCTGGTTTTGCTCATTTCACTTTATATCAGTTCATGTTAGTCTTAGGTTTTTCTGAAACCATGCTGCTTATCATTTCTTATTGCATATCATAATCATGTATCATATCTTATATCATCACACACATATACCTGTACATATATATATATATATGTGATATATATGTGTATGTATGTGTGTATATATGTCATCAATATCATATACCACAACTTGTTCAACCATTTCCCCCATTCATGGGCATCCCCTCATTTTCCAGTTCTTTGCCATCACAAAAGAAGGTGTTATTAATATTTTTGTACAAATAGATCCTTCCCCCCTCCCCTTTTTTTTTATCTTTTTGAGATACAAGCCTATTAGTGGTATTGTTGGGTCACAGGGTTTGTGCAGTTTTATAGTCCTTTGGGCATATTGTTTTCCAGAATGATTGGATCAGTTCATAATTTCAACAACAGTGCATTCATGTTGCTTCCTTCCTCCCCCAATGTTCCCTTCAGCATTTGTTATTTTCCTTTTATATCATGTTAACTAGTATGAGATGGTACTTCAGAATAGTTTTGATTTACATTTCTATCCCTTCCTATTGGACCAGTAGGCATCTTAATCTCAACTTAGTCAAAACTAAAATTGTTGTCTTTTCCCCTAAATCCTCTACCTGCTTCCACTCTCTTCCCCATCCCTGTTACTATAGTATATAACACCTCAGGCTCATAACTTAGATTCTTGGGTTCTTCATTCTCACACTATCATCTTCCTAAAATCTAATTTCTCTCCAAAAACTATCAGTTTCATATTTGCAATATATCTCAACTATGCCCCTTTCTTTCTGACACTGCTTCCACCCTGGTATAGTCCTTATAATCTCATACCTGGAGACTATTACAATAGCTTATGTCTTCCTGCCTAAAGTCTTTTTTCCCTTATAATCCATCCTTCATTCATTAACCGAAATGATTTTTGAGAAGCACAGGTCTGACAATGTGATGCTTTTATGTTCATATTCTGTGACCCTTATTTTGGCCATTGTGATATATAAGCATGGGAATACAAAAAGAGGCCAAATGTATATATGTGAACATGTATGTATGTATATGAGTTTATATTGTTACTTATCCTAGTGCACTTTTTTTTAAGGTGAGGAGGAAAACAAGGATGAAATTCATTTCATCTAAACACCCACAGTCAAGACACTGTGCTTGCTGTACTGGAAATAAAAAGATAAAATTAAACAATTCTTTTCCTTAAGTGCTTACATTTAGGGGAAGGAGAAGTTTGGGAGGGAATATAATACCTAAGTTCATAAATAAATGGAAATTATATGGAAAGTAGTACAAAATGATTTCAGAAGGGAAGCATATTAATGAGTGGTAGAAAAAGTGGGAAAGAGCTTTATGTAGAGAGAAGTCAGCAAACATTTATTAAGCACTTATAATGTGCCAGGCATTCTGTCAAAATGGCAAAAAATAATCTCAACTTTCAAGGAGCTTTCATTCAGATCAAAGGCATGATAAGTCAGGAGGATGTCCAGAGGAAGAGTCTGTAAAGTTGAAATGTGGGGAGCAAAGACTATTCGAATTCTACTACTGCAACTTTAAAGTGACTGGTATTTGAGAGACCAGTAAGGGAAAAGATGGCAAGAAAAGTGTAACAACCATGCTAACACCCAGGATAACCCAGAATCAACTGGAGTCAGGATAAGCAAAAGTCTTTAATCTTTATTCTTGGTCCCCAGACGCAGGATTGAAGAGGAGGATGGAAGCAGAATCTTTGCAAAAGCCTTTTCCCTTTGTGTACCACCGAGAATGTGTCTCTGGCTTGTCTTACTCCACCTCCTAGTCCCTCCTACAATCTTCTACACACCAATCATTGAGCCAGCACGGATAGTGGAAAGGACCATTTTCCAAGCATATGCCCATAGAGTATTGTCCAATCAGAAGTTAGCCTCAAGTGCTCAGCAGTCCCGACCTCAGTGCATCAACCCAATAGTTTCAGCCCTCTACAGAAAAGTATCATCCTGTCACCAAGAGTGAGCCATGTTTCATTGATTTGTCAGGAGATAGAAGGGGTGAGAATGGAAGAGGTTTGAGATGAAACTAGGACTAGTTAAGAGACTAGTACCTTGTAGAATAGTTGGGCACACATGGCGAATAAGAGGGACTTCAAGGAAATGAGAATAAAGAAGCAGGTAATTAAGAGACTGGAAATGCGATTCAGAGTCACTGAGGGTACAAAAGAGGGAAGATGGGCTAACTATTAGGGAATGAGTCTAGACAGAGTATTGGTGATTGGAGAGAGAGATCTATTCAGGGAAGGGGGTCTTTAGATTTTCCAGGGTTCTTTTTTATGATGGATAGTGCTGTGTCTTATAAGGTCCTGGGTATATGTATGCCTGGAAATCTAAGGGCCTACTCAGAAGGTAGCATGGAAAGGTGGGCCTGGTATGAGGTACGCTGGAGAGGGATAGAAACTGGAATGTGTAATGTCTTATCTCTGGGTATTCTTGACAGCCATGAACTTTATCTCACCCACAATAGGTATCACACTTTTTTTGCCCTTGTACCTTTTGTTCATGTTTTTATTTTACATAGAATGTTTCCTATTTTGTACCTATTTGAATTCTATACCTTATCTTAATTCCTGCTTTCTTTATACTGCTTTACCTGCTTATTCCAGTCTAGTCCAGCTCTTTATTTGTCAAACCATTTTGAGAGTCCTTCATTTTGCCTTATTCTTTTTGTGAATAAGTATTCTGTAATGGACTTTATGTTTTATTAAAATCTGTTTGCTCCAAAGCTGGAATTAAATTATATGTAATATTGATATCAAGAAGGACTTTCTACCATACACTTTTTGGGGAAAAGCTAATATGCTTTTTTCTTTAATTCATATTGCAGTTAACATTTTGCAGAATGTTTTTAAGCTTTTACTTAGACTTGAATAAGTACTCAGATTATTTTTGCAGGTAGTCAGCTCAATATGTTTAGAGAAATTTTTGTATATAAAAGTCTACTATATCATTTTTTGTTAAAATGCTCATTATGTTGCATATTAAATGTTTAGGAGTTATCAAAAGGAGGGAAATGTAAATATAGAAGATTCTCAACTGCTACTTGTTTTTCTCCAAAGATTTCTATGGAGAATGATTATCTGGGGCCCCGTAGAATTGAAAGTCTCCAAAAAGAAGATGCTGATTGGCAACGCAAAGCCCACATGGCAGTGTTGTCTATTCAAGATCTCACTGTCAAGTATTTTGAAATAACAGCTAAGGCTCAAAAAGGTAAGTTAAATTGTGCTTAAACGACTTTTAAACAAATATTTTTGTTTCATAGTACTACATGTAAAATATTTGTTTTCTTCAAAGCTGTAAGACCTTAGATTAAATTATTTTTTTCTTTGAGACTTATTTTTTTATTTTATAATCTTGTTACCTAGAATTTTCAAACACTTAGCCCTGAATAGAGAAGTTTATAGAATTTGGAGTAAAGTAATTGTTGTAAATACTTTTTTAAAATATTATATCTTTTTCTTTGTACCACCAGTGCTTGGATTTTGATTCAGTCACCAGTCAATTTAGAGTTAGGGTTAGGTAAAACATATTATATTAGAGATTGGTGATACAAAGATAGAATTAAATTGTCTCTGACCTCAAGAAGTGTTATATTATTTGGGAGAAAGATGTACCATGTATAGAGATAAAGTAGGGAAAGGGAAAGAAGTGAACAAGAGAAAAGACAAGTCATTTCCTGTTTTATATTATGAATCCTTTTGACAGTCTGACTCTTTTGTCAGAATAATTTTTAAAATGTATGAAATACATAGCACTATAAAGAAAATCATTTGAAATCAGATTAATCAAACAAGTTTATATCCCCCAAGTTAAGAACAGTTGTTTTAGGAATGCTTCAGGTAGGAAAAAAAAATAATTTGTATAGGGAGTGGAGATGTAGAAGAGAGCTGTCCATAGAAGGTTTTAGGAACAAAAGTTGCAGTTAAGGTAAGCCTTGAAGGGAGATTAGGTAGTCAAATATGTGAAGTGGAAGAAAGTGGTGTATTGAGATTTCAAGAGACAGTAACAGCCACTGAGGATTTTTAGTCACTAGAATAATATGGTCAAGACCCATGCTTCAGGAAATCTTTTACAGAATTTATTTAATATGTTTACTTAAATTTTTCATTAGTATACAAGCAAATTTCAATGGTAACAATTTTTTTAAAAAGTTCTTTGGAGAGAGTATGAAGTCTAGAGAAAATTGTTGTTTCTGGTTTTCAAAAAAGTACTGTTCATTTCAGTAAACATTTCTAAAATGTGAATGAGATACTGGGTTAGGTATTGAGAGCATTTTAGCCTTTACTTAGCAGCACTTTGCTTTATTCTTTCATTTTTATCTTTAGGGCACATTTTCTAGAGAAAAGACAAAATGTATTTTAACTAGCAGCAATCCTACATTTGTGAGAAAAGGTATATTATAATAACACTGTTATTTCATGACTTAGTTTTATAACTTCAGTTATTAAAAGGATATTTTTCTTTCTTAGATTATGTTCCTGAAATGTGGTGGGTATTATGGCACCAGGTAGCAATATTTTTTCATCTTGTAGTTGAACTTGAAATGGAGAACTGCAACCATTAATTTTCCTTATATTACAAATAAACTTATTTAAAAACATTATTTTATATGGGGAGCTCCTAATGAGCAACTTTTTTACTAAATTTCTACTGTGCAAATTGCCACATTCTCTGAAAGTTATATAGTACTAAGTATTGTCTGGAATATTGAGAATTTAAGTGAATTACTTCGTCACACAAGCCAACATGTCAGAAGCAGAACATAAATGTAGGTCTTCATGACTCAGAGCACTCATATCTGCTTTGCCATGATACTTCTCCTTATTAAAATGTAAATGCCAATGAAATACCTAAATATCCCAATAGGAAACTTTTTTTTTTTTTTTTAATTTAATAGCCTTTTATTTACAGGATATATACATGGGTAACTTTACAGCATTAACAATTGCCAAACCTCTTGTTCCAATTTTTCACCTCTTACCCCCCGACCCACCCCCTCCCCTAGATGGCAGGATGACCAGTAGATGTTAAATATATTAAAATATAAATTAGATACACAATAAGTATACCTGACCAAAACGTTATTTTGCTGTAGAAAAAGAATCAGACTCTGAAATATCGTACAATTAGCTTGTGAAGGAAATCAAAAATGCAGGTGTGCATAAATATAGGGATTGGGAATTCAATGTAATGGTTTTTAGTCATCTCCCAGAGTTCTTTTTCTGGGCATAGCTAGTTCAGTTCATTACTGCTCCATTAGAAATGATTTGGTTGATCTCGTTGCTGAGGATGGCCTGGTCCATCAGAACTGGTCAATCATCTAGTATTGTTGTTGAAGTATATAATGATCTCCTGGTCCTGCTCATTTCACTCAGCATCAGTTCGTGTAAGTCTCTCCAGGCCTTTCTGAAATCATCCTGTTGGTCATTTCTTACAGAACAGTAATATTCCATAATTTTCATATACCACAATTTATTCAGCCATTCTCCAACTGATGGACATCCATTCAGTTTCCAGTTTCTAGCCACTACAAAAAGGGCTGCCACAAACATTCGTGCACATACAGGTCCCTTTCCCTTCTTTATAATCTCTTTGGGATATAATCCCAGTAGTAACACTGCTGGATCAAAGGGTATGCACAGTTTGATAACTTTTTGAGCATAGTTCCAAACTACTCTCCAAAATGGTTGGATTCGTTCACAACTCCACCAACAATGCATCAATGTCCCAGTTTTCCCGCATCCCCTCCAACAATCATCATTATTTTTTCCTGTCATCTTAGCCAATCTGACAGGTGTGTAGTGGTATCTTAGAGTTGTCTTAATTTGCATTTCTCTGATTAATAATGACTTGGAGCATCTTTTCATATGACTAGAAATAGTTTCAATTTCTTCATCTGAGAATTGTCTGTTCATATCCTTTGACCATTTTTCAATTGGAGAATGGCTTGATTTTTTATAAATTAGAGTTAATTCTCTATATATTTTGGAAATGAGGCCTTTATCAGAACCTTTGACTGTAAAAATATTTTCCCAGTTTATTGCTTCCCTTCTAATCTTGTCTGCATTAGTTTTGTTTGTACAAAAACTTTTCAGTTTGGTATAATCGAAATTTTCTATTTTGTGATCAGTAATGATCTCTAGTTCTGCTTTGGTCATAAAGACCTTCCCCTTCCACAGGTCTGAGAGGTAAACTATCCTATGTTCCTCTAATTTATTAATAATTTCATTCTTTATGCCTAGGTCATGAACCCATTTTGACCTTATCTTGGTGTACGGCGTTAAGTATGGATCAATGCCTAGTTTCTGCCATATTAGGGAAACTTTTTTTTTTCAAACCCACTGTGTTTAAAGAAATTTGAGAGTGATTAGTTTTTGATTTTTTTCTAGAAGTTGGAATTAAATCATTCTGGATATCAGTTTGAAATTATGTAAGACAAATGACTGAATTTGTTATACTTCTGACAAAATAAAATATATTCCTCAGGAAGGTAAAAAACAGAAAAATCTAGTTTGTAGCAAAATATTGATAGTACTCGTGTGATAGAAAAGAACTAGCAACTACTGGGTTCTCATCCTTTGGGTATATCTGAAGTTGGATGTCTGAATGTAATGTAGTATGAGTTATTATATAGTGACAAATACATGACAAAAAGGAAGATGTTAACTGATGCAAAGTTTACAAAGTTCTTTTCTCTCAGCAGAGAAGGTAAGAGCAGCAAGTACAGTTATTGACTTATTTCACAGATGAGGAACCTGAGTCACAGAAAGCTTAAGTTACTTGCACAAGGTTGTATAATTAGCAAAAGATGAAGCTAATAATTGAACATAAGAGTTTCTAAATTTGAGTATAGGACTCTATTATACTGCACTGTGACTCTATGCATATATCTCATGTGGACTTGCACCTAAGTATTGCCTTTATTTGTTTTCCTCATTCTACCCAGAGAGCCATCCTATATATTAAGGACATTTCTTTTTTTGAGAAAGAGGAATAAAAATCTGACAGTATGTGCATTGTTTCCACACTTATGGAACCTCCATAAAAAGGAACAAAAGGAGATGTGTTCTCTCATCTTTATGGGAGCCATGCTTATTTTATTTTTAAAAAATTCACAACATTCAGTTTTGATCATTCTTTCCATGTGCATCGTATGTATATATATATTTTTGTCTCCTACTTCAGTTTGCATTACTTTATATGCTTTCTCTATATTCGTTTCTTATGACACAGTACTATTCTATTACATTTTTTATACCATTATTTGTTTCAGGAATGATGCATTGAATCTTGCATTAAATATAACATAAAACATGTTTTATGTTATATTCATTAAAATGACCAGTAGTACCAGAATGCATATTGTCTCCCTAGTTTTAGTCTATAGTAGTAGACAAGAATAATTGTAATGAATCATATGGCCATTTTAATAAATAAAAGGAAAACCATATTTCAATAGATAACTACTTTTCTAAATATTTGCTGATACAAAGAGTGTTGTAAAAAAAATTTTGGTGTATACGGGACCTTTCTATCAGTGACTTCTTTGGTCAAAGGGCATGGACATTTTAATCACTTTATTTGCATAATTCCAAATTGCTTTTCAGAATGGTTGTACTGATGCCATAACTCTACCAACAATGTATAGAACAAATTTGCACCTCATACATAGATTGGTGAAAAACCAAGAAGACTTGTGGCAGAACAGGGGTCCTCAAGATCTGGAGAAAGACCCTGGGCTGGAATTAACCTGTCTTAAGTGTAAACACTTCAGGACCAACTCCACAGAAACATCAAGTGGGGATCATTCAGACTATCTGGTCACCTAAGCAGGAACCACAGAAACTTTAACCTCCTGGACTGTTTGTTAAGTCGGGCTTTGAGTCTGGGAAGACAGAGTGAACCTTGATACATTGGGAAAACCAAGCCTAGCTACGATGCTGAGACCACCCTTGCTGAGGAAGAACCAGTACCGGTACGTGCAGAAGCAGTGGGCCAAGGGCACTAATGGTTGTGGGCACTTGTAGGAAGGAGAAGCTCTTGGTTTGAGGTTCCTGGTCAGAGTGGAGAGCTGAAGGGATGCTTGAGGCACCATGTCCCAACCCCATGATTAGAGGTACTTATACTAATACTTAAAAAAAAAAAAAAAATGAACCAGCAAAAAAGAAAGAACTCCATCATTGAAGCATATTATGGAAACAGAGAAGATTGAGATTCATCTTCAAAGGAGCACATTTTACTCAAAAAAGTATTCAAAAATAGGATATTGAGAGAAAACTAAAGAAAAAATTAAAACCATCCAAGAAAAAAGATTAAAAAGTTAACCAATTAGAAAGGGAGGTAGAACTACATACCTGTCAGATTAGCTAAGATGACAAGAAATCTAAGGGATGTGGGGAAAACTGGGACACTGATACATTGTTGGTGGACCTGTGAATGGATCCAACCATTCTGGAGAGCAGTCTGGAACTATGCTCAAAAAGTTATCAAATTGTGCATGCCCTTTGACCCAGCAGTGTCATTACTGGGATTATATCCCAAAGAGATCTAAAGAAGGGAAAGGGATCCGTATGTGCAAAAATGTTTGTGGCAGCCCTGTTTGTAGTGGCAAGAAACTGGAAACTGAATGAATGACCATCAATTGGAGAATAGCTGAATAAATTATGATATATAAATGTTATGGAATATTATTGTTCTGTAAGAAACAACCAGCTGCATGATTTCACAGAGACTTGGAGAGACCTACATGAACTGATACTAAGTAAAATGAGCTTCAAAACGAGGAGATCATTATACATGGCAACAGGAAGACTATACGACGATCAATTCTCACGGATGTGGCTATCTTCAACAATGAGATGATTCAAACCATTTCCACTTGTTTAGTGATGAAGAGAACCATCTACACCCAGAGAGAGAACCGTGGGAACAAACAAACAACATAGCATTCTTACTCTCTGTTATTTTCTTTCATTTTGTTTTCTTTCTCAGTTTTTCTTCCTTCTTGATCTGATTTTTCTTGTGCAGCGAGATAACTATATGAATATGTATACATATTGGATTTAACATGTATTGGACTACCTGCCAGCTAGGGGAGAGGAGGAAAAAATTTGGAACAAAAGGTTTTGCAAGGGTCCCTGTTAAGTGTCAAAAAATTACCTATGCAAGAAAAAAGAGGGTACAGCATTTCAAAGATGAAAATAACTCTTTGAAGAAATTCTACTAAAAAGCTATTAGAAATAATTCATAACTTTAGCAAAGTGCAGGATACAAAATAAATCCTCAGAATTTTTATACATCAGCAACAAAATCCAACAGCAAGAGATACAAAGAGAAATTCCATTCAAAATAACTGTCAACAGCATAAAATATTTGGGAATTTATCTACCAAAGGAAAGTCAGGAATTATATGACCAAAATTACAAAAAACTTTCCACACAAATAAAGTCAGACTTAGATAATTGGAAAAATATTCAGTGCTCTTGGATAGGCCAAGCAAATATAATAAAGATGATAATACTCCCTAAACTTATCTATTTATTTAGTGCTATACCAATCAGACTTCCAAGAAAATATTTTAATGATCTAGAAGAAATAATAACAAAATTCATATGGAAGAATAAAAGGTTGAGAATCTCAAGGGAATTAATGAAAAAAAAAAATCAAATGAAGGTGGCTTAGCTGTACCTGATCTAAAACTATATTATAAAGCAGCAGTCACCAAAACCATTTGGTATTGGCTAAGAAATAGATTAGTTGATCAGTGGAACAGGTTAGGTTCACAAGACAAAATATCCACTATAGCAATCTAGTGTTTGACAAACCCAAAGATCCTAACTTTTGGGATAAGAATTCATTATTTGACAAAAAATACTGGGATAACTGGAAATTAGTATGGCAGAAATTAAGCATGGACCCACACTTAACACCGTATACCAAGATAAGATGAAAATGGATCCATGATTTAGTCATAAAGAGAGAGATTATAAATAAATTAGAGGAACATAGGATGATTTATCTCTCAGACTTGTGGAGGAGGAAGAAATTTGTGACCAAAGATGAACTAGAGACCATAGAAATTTTGCATAATAGAAAATTTTGATTACATCAAGTTAAAAAATTTTAGCCTTTATACAAACAAAATTAATGCAAACAAGATTAGAAGGGAAGCAACAAACTGGGAAAACATCTTCAAGTTAAAGGTTCTGTTAAAGGCCTCATTTCCAAAATATAGAGAGAATTGACTTTAATTTATAAAAAATCAAGCCATTCTCCAATTGATAAATGGTCAAAGGATATGAACAGACAATTTTCAGATGATGAAATTGAAACTATTACCACTTTATATGAGTGAGTGTTCCAAATCATTATTGATCAGAGAAATGCAAATTAAGACAACTCTGAGATACCACTACATACCTGTTAGATTGGCTAAAATGTCAGGAAAAAATAATGATTGTTTGAGGGGATGCGGGAAAACTGGGACTCTGATACATTGTTGGTGGAGTTGTGAACAAATCCAACCATTCATGAGAGCAATCTGGAATTATGCCCCAAAAGTTATCAAACTGTGCATATCCTTTGATCCAGCAGTATTTCTACTGGGCTCATACCCCAAGGAGATACTAAAGGGAAAGGGACCAATATGTGCCAAAATGTTTGTGGCAGCCCTGTTTGTAGTGGCTAGAAACTGGAAAATGAATGGATTCCCATCAATTGGAGAATGGTTGAGTAAATTGTGGTATATGAATATTATGGAATATTATTGTTCTGTAAGAAATGACCTGCAGGTTAAATACAGAGAGGCTTGGAGAGACTTACATGAACTGAAGCTAAGTGAAATGAGCAGAACCAGGAATATACTTCAACAACGATACTGTATGAAGATGTATTCTGATGGAAGTGGATTTCTTGGCAAAGAGACCTAACTCAGTTTCAATTGATCAATGATGGACAGAAGCAGCTACACCCAAAGAACGAACAATGGGGAATGAATGTTAACTGTTGGCATTTTTGTTTTTCTTCCTGGATTATTTCTACCTTCTGAATCCAATTCTCCCTGTGCAACGAGAACTGTTTGGTTCTGCACACATATATTGTATCTAGGATATACTGTGACATATTTAACATATATAGGACTTATTGCCATCTAGGGGAGGGAGGGGGTAAGAGAGAGGGAAAAATCGGAATAGAAGTGAGTGCAAGGGATAATGTTGTAAAAAATTACCCTGGCATGGGTTCTGTCAATAAAAAGTTATTATAATTTTAAAAAAATAAAATGAATAAAATCTTATTTGAAGTCCCCTTCCCCCCTCCAAAAAAAAAAATAACTTAGAATTAGAATTAGGCAAGGGGAAGCCAGTGAGTTTATTAGAACTCAAGAAATAATAAAACATTATAAAGAATGAGAAAATAGAACAGAAAGTGAAACATTTCATAAGAAAACAACAGATCTAGAGAACAGATCAAAGAGAAGATATGAGAATAATTGGACTGCCTGAAAATTGTGGCCAAAAAGAGAATCTTGACATACTAACACAGAAAATAATCTTAGAAAATTTTCCTGGAGGGCTAGAACATGAGGAAAATAGAAATAGAAAAAATCTACTGATCACCGCCTCAAAGAAATCCTTTGTGGAAAACACATTTTGAAACCCCTAGATCAAAGAGAAATTTTTGTAAGAAACAAGAAAAAATTCAAATAAGCTGGAGCTATAATTGGAAATGTACAAGACTCAGCAGCAGCTACCATAAAAGACCACAGATCTTGGAATTGTATCTGCAGACAAGCAAAAAACTTGGCCTGCGGCCAAAAATATCATATTCAACAAAATTATCTATAATTTTGAATGGGAAAAAAAAAAAACCCGATATTCAATTATGAGCAATTTTAAGGAACTCGACATGGACAGACTGTTGAAACATGAACAAATTGTTTCATGTTTTTGTTGTTGTTGTTTTAACATGGAAAATTATCTTTTATGTTTAAGATTCACATCAAGAATAGGGTAGCTAAAGATTGGCAGAGTAAAGGTAAACATAGTAATCATGTTATACAGATAAGGTGCAGAGAAAGAATAGACACAGGCATTAGCAGGGGAGGAGGGCCTGTAGTTCTGAAAACCTACTCACATTGGGAATGGGTTAAATAGGCCATACTACATATATACCATAAAGGGTATAGCACCTTTCAAAATCTATAAAGAAATAAGAGGGGAGGGATAGGTGGGTGGCAAAGCAATAGGTGAGGGAAGAAGACAAGGGGGAAAGATCCCTGGGGTGCTATATACATAATAGCAAGCCAAGTTATGGAGCAGATCTTAATGAGTCAGTAGGGATAGGAGAGATGTGTATATGTGGGGTGGATATGCATGTATGTATGTGTGTATATTAATATACACACATACTTCCCCCATATATATATACATACATACATAAATGTATCTCAACTGTAACTTGCTTGGAGATGATGGCATGAAAGTGAGATGTGTGTGTGTCTTTGTGTCATGTCTGTGTGTGTATCTATATATGTATATATCAATATATCCCTTCTTAATTATAGCCTGCTTGGGGGTGGGAGGGGATAAAAGGGGGAAAGAAAGAATAAAGCAAAAAAGTTGTGCAGCCAAGAACAAAAGAAGAAATTTTATTGACAAGAAAGAAAAGACACATTCCTGAATATAATTCATTATATTTATATTAATATAATATTGATTCCATTACTATATATGTATATATGACACACATTCCTGAACATAATTTCTTCTATTGGTGTGTGTGTGTGTACTTTCTTAAATTGGAAGTTATTATATATTTTGAATTCTCCCTGATCTGCTGGGCACATGATAATGTTCTCTTGTTTTGTTTCATTTTGCTTTGTATTGCTTTTCTGTTTTTCTTTTTTCTTATTCTGTTTCTTCAAATAAAATGGGAGAAGGAGAAAATTATTGTATCCTTTGAACCATTTATTTGTGTTGGGGAATGGTTTTTAATCTTATATTCATTTTGGTTGAACATGTTTTGGATACCATATCCTTAATAATGATATCTGACAAAAGATTTTTTTTCCTCAGATATTCACTTCTCATTGATACATTCAATTTTGTTGATGCACAATATTTTCAGTTTCACATATCTTAAGTAAATACCTGTGTTTCTTTTTTAAAAATGCCTTTTTTACAAAAAAGAAAATGTTCTTTACAAAAAAAGAAATAGTTCAGCACTGTTGAAAAGCTGGTAAACCATCAGCAATGTTTGCTTTGAATAAAACTATGTTTCAAGACGAATAACTTATTGTTCTTTATTTTTGACTGAAATCCTTTGGAAAAATCCTGTTCTGACTTTTGAGGAGATTTTTAAAAATCACTTTAAAAACTATTGAAGTATTTGATATTTATAGTTATATCTTACATAGCCTCTAGCACTTAAATACAATTTGCATATTCATATTCTTTGAAATAGATTGTCAATGGTATCAAGAAGACTCAGAAATAATAGCAGAATACATATTGAATCTTCATTATATATTGTCTTTCTGCAGCTGTGTATGATAGGATGAGAGCAGATCAGAAAAAATTTGGTAAAGCATCATGGGCAGCAGCAGCTGAAAGGATGGAAAAACTTCAATATGCAGTTTCAAAGGAAACTCTGCAGATGATGAGAGCTAAAGAAATATGTTTGGAACAGAAGAAACATGCATTAAAAGAAGAGGTAACATTGTATTAAAATGATGAAACATTTTCAATTGGAAAAGTGGGAAAAAGTTTTAATTTAAATTCGTTTATATTCTGTATCTGTTTCCTTGCATGGAGAACTGACCTTTTTTAATCATATAAGCCATACATAATTGTAGAATCCCAGATTTGGAAAGAACCTTCATAGGCCACCTAGTTTCCAGCCTATGCCTGAATGAGGTTCTTTCCTGCAGAGAAAACTTCTATTCTCCACACAGATAGCTCTAATTAATAAGATTCTCCTCCTTTCCCCATTGCCCTTATATTAAGCCTAAATAAGCTTCTCTACATCTTCCACATTTTTGCCCTTTTCTGCATTCTAGCTAAGCAGAACTGTTTTAATCCCTCTTGCACACTAAACCATTCAAATACTTGAAGAATACTTATCATTCTCACATTGGCTCTTTCCCTGAGTCTTCTTATCCAAGCTAAACAAACTTAGGTTCTTTAGCTGATTATTTAAATAATCTTATGTGTTTATATTATTTATATTTCTCAGTTTAGTCCTTTCTTCCTTCCCAGAGAACCTTTCCTTTTAGCTAAGAATTGAAGAGAAGGAAAATACCCATATTCCTCCCCCTACAAATACCTTAAAATATCTCTTTACTTGGTCCAAGATGGGTCATTATTATTTCGCACCTTTTAGTTTCGTTTATTTAGTTCTCTTTTTTTCTATTTGCATTGTTTTAGTGTTTGCGTATAGTATTTTCTTGGAGACTTCTTAACTTTTCAGAGACTAATTGCCTATAATCACATCACTTCAAGAATAGTAATATAGATGGCCTTTGTTTCAAGGAGAAGTTTGAATATTTAAAAAAATCTTTATGCAGTCTTTGAAAGGTTCTCTAGCTCACTCTCCTAATTTATTCTAGGCCTGAATCATCTTAGAAACCCGTACTGAGGATCAACTCTGGGTTGTTTCATTAAACTGCATATCATAGTCTAGACAAAAATGTTTTTTTTTTGTTTGTTTGTTTGTCTTTTTTAATCTACTAAGTTTTCTTTCTAAGGAGAGTAATGCTTTAATCTCTTGAGTAACTGCGGATACATTTAGTAGGCTTAGTGGTCCAGAGCTTGGAAACAGAACAGTGCCATCTATGAACAGAAACATCTAGAAGATTGCAACATTCTTTGCGATTCTCTCTTCCGTTTTTTTCTGTATTCTGAAGAGTTTCCATAAAAGTGGTAAACAACTTTGGTAAACATGATTTTCACTTGGTTTTGAAAAAGTGGACATTGACCCATTAGCAACTATTCTTTTGGGATCTTGTCAGTCTACTCTGAATTATAAATATTAAGGTGATTTTTACTCATGAAAAGAGAAAAATGAATTATTGAACCCATCCCAGAGGCCTGCTATTCACTAAAGACTTTGTAATAGTACCTTTCAATTTAGTTTTTGAAAGACTCCATAAATGTTCAGGATGTGTTAAAGATGCTATCTTGTCTAGTAAAATACTTAGTTCCTCTGATGTGCCAAAATTGAAAATTTAAAAACAAAATAAAGACTTCAGATGTTGATAATAAATGCAGTTCTAGACTTGAAGTAGTTTTTTTTTTTTTTTTAATTTAAAAATTGAGCCCACCAGGATTTTATTTTACTGTCTAAATTTTTATTATCCACATTTACCAGTGCTGCTTCTTTTTCTTTCTGTTCCCTTTCATGTATACTGAATTCCCCCACAGGTTCCAGAGAACTAAATTTAAAAGAGCAGAAACAGCAGCAGGACATAGTAAATACCTTCCAGGACCAATGTTTTGGAAAGGAATCAGGATGAACTTGAACTTTGGGAGTGGCGGCTTAATTCTGTTTTTTCAGTAGCATACTACAATCTAATCCAACAACCATTTGTTAAGTGGATTCTATCAATAAGCCACTGTGCCAGCCACTAGCAATATGACAACAACAAGAAAAAGAAATCTTTATCCTCAAGGAGGTTTGAATCTACATTCTTCATATATGTACAGCATGTTTGTGTTCATATATGTGTGAAAGTATGTACATGTATGCTGTAATTACCAATTATAGAAGTTCTTCATATTAGACTTTTTATTACTTTAAATTGTAGATTTTTTTTAGGTGGGATAAAATAATAGAAAAATGACTTGGTGGGTTGTTTTTTTTTTTTTGTAAACCATCAAAATTTTAGATCTTTTAGGCTATATACAGAATATATTAGAAATATATTTCTGTTATTGAAATAATGGGGATTCTATTAGCTATTGTCAAATAAGTTAAAACAAATTTTAGGGAAAGCCAAAGGAAAGAAGTTTTGTTGGCAGTAATTTGGTATTATAATTAAATAAGTGCCCATTTTTGGGATGGGAAAATAGTTATTGCTAACAATAAACAGTTGGGATTGTATATTCTCTACACCTCTCTCATAGGTCACATCTACTGTGCTATGCAATCTTGTGAAAGCCTGATAGTTCCTGTTGAATTTTCATTTATACTATCATTCCTCTGTGCATAGACCATTTCATAATTCATGTAAAGATTGTTTTAAGATGAAAAAGTAGATTTATAGGTACATAGTTGTAATTTTCTCAGTTACCTTAGCTTGGGAGGAAGGCATAAAGAGGGATAGTTGAGAGGTGGGGCGAGAGTTTGAGGGGAAAATAAGTTTAGTTTTGACCATGTTGAGTTTAAAATATCAGTGGAACCTCTAGTCCAGTATGTAGATAGAGATGTGATTCTGTGGGTCAGCAAAAAGGTTAGAGGTAGATAAATAGATGACTTTCTTTTTACTGTTGGATATCAAATTTCCCTAGGCTTGCAGTCTAGGTATCATCCTTGACTTCTCATTCTCTCTTAAACCTCTGCTCTCCCCATCTAATCTTTTGCCAAGACCTATCAATTTTATCTTTGTACCATGTCTTACACATGTCTCTTTTTCTTTTCTGACATTACCACCCCCTGGTACAGCTTCTCATCATCTCACACCTGGATTTTTGCCAAAAAAAAAAAAAAAAAAAGGCACTTATTTGATGGTTAGTTTCCCTGTTTCACAAGTTCATCTCTCACTGAGCTCTTAAAGCAATCTTCCTGAAGTCTAGACCTGACTGGATCACCCCCACACTTAGTAAAAACCCAGCGATTCCCTGTTACCTTAGAAATCAAATATAAAATACATTTAAAGTCATTTGTAACTTGACATCCCCTTCTCCCCCTCCCTTACAACACCTCTCTTTTGCTCTCCCCCCAATCTTCCCAATCCTATCAGATAACCTGCAGTCTAGTGACAGTGGCCTTTGTACTTTCAGCAGTTTCACTGTCCCCCATGCCTGAAACTCTTCTACATTCTGCTTATATTCCTCAAATCCCAGTTAAAACTTCACCTTCTGTAGGAAGACTCTTGATTTTTTTCCCTCAGTTTATCCTGCATATAGCTTTTTTTGTATATAATTATTTGCATGTTGTCTTTGTCATTAGACATGTCAGCACCTTGAGAACTGAGATGGTCTTTTACTTTTATATCCCCAGTGGTTAGCACAGTGCCTGGTTCTTAAAAAACATACACTGATTGACTAGCCTTCACTAGCTTTTGTGTTACTTAAGAATTCAGCTTTTTTTTTGTAGTGATCTCTTCATACATTCTTCTAGTCATTGTGCATGCTTCTCTTGCGCTTCTGCTTGTTTCACTCTTCATTTGTTCATACAAATTTTGCCCAATTCTTCATTCTTGTCAGTTATATAACAAAATATATTACATTTATATATAATCATTATTTTTAGATGTTCCACAGTTGATGGGCACCCACTTTGCTTCTAGAGCTTCGTCACCACAGAGTACTGCTCTTAGTATTTTGCTTTCTGTCCTTGATTTAGGTCCTGTTGTTGAATAACTGGATCAAAAAAAATGGATGTTTAATTACCTTTTTTTCCCCTATGATTAAACATTTGTTTTCTTTATTTCTCCTTTCTCCATTGAAAAGGAAGAAAAACAATCCTTATTAACAAATAAGAAGAATATGTGCCCATATTTGTCATATTCAAAAAAAATATTTCATTTTTCTTTTTGAAAAATCATCTATCAGGGCATGGGTAGTATTTATGTATGCATTTTCAATCATCCTATAATTGTGTTTGGTTATTGCATTGATTTTAGTTCTTGAGCCTCTACAGTATTGCTGTATAAATTGTTCTTGTGCTCACCTTATTCTGTTGGTTCAAACTAGTCTTTCCAGGTACTTCTGACTTTCTCTCTTCTTTTTTTGTCACTGATTTAAGTTTTTGAGCATTGTCTCCCTCAACCCATTTCCCCCATTAGTTCTGTGTATTTTTATTATTCATTTTGCCGTGCATAATTCTCTTTGGAAATTCATATGTTGCATTATAGCAGAATTGATTGTACTATATACCATGAAAGAGTTGATGGATTCAAGAGGCAAAATGAAATAGAGATTTCTGGATGTGACAGATGTGTGCATATATTTTACTTACTTGTTAAAAAGGATTTTCAATGGGGAAAGGAGTAGGAAGGAAAGAAATTGTGCATTTTTTGTACATATGATTTATATTTTCTTTCTTTGATCTCTTTGGTCTATGAGTCTAGTCTTGGAATTGCTGTATCAAAGAGTATAGTGACTTAGTACAAGTAATTAATGAGTCTTTTCCCCCACAATCTCTCAATATTTGTCGTTTTCCTTTTTTGCAACTTTGCCCTTCTGATGAGTATGAAGGTAGAACTCCTAACTTTAATTGACATTTCTCTAATTATTGATTTTGGAATATTTTTCATTTGGTTTCTTTATTTGAAAACTGTCTCTTTGCATTGTATCCTTTGACTATTTTTAAATTAGAGAATGCCTCTTATTCTTTATAAACTTCAGTGAGTTCCTTGTGTACTTTGGAAATGAAATCTCTAGTTAAAAAAAAAAAAAACTTGCTGCAAAGATTTTCGTCTAGTTAATAGTTTCTCTTCTAATTTTAACTGTGTTTATTTTGTTTGTGCAAAGACTTTGTACAGACCGTCCAAATTGATATTGAGGACAGTCGGGTCATTTGACTACTTCAACAGTGCCTCAGTGTGCCTGTTTTTCCACAGCCCCTTCAATATATTTACTGTTCCTGTCCTTACTCTTCATCTTTTTCAATTTGCCTGCTGTTATGAGAAAGCTCAGATGTTTAAAAATATATTTTTTTTACTGATTGGAGTATGTATTCATGTAGTCATTTGTAGTGTGCAGTTCTTTTGAAAACTGTTAAAATCCTTCAGCATTCTATTGGTGTCAAGGCACTACCATCCTCCCAGTCATGTAGGGTTAAATTATCAAACTCGACTCTTTCCATTTGCCCCACACATCTGATCTCTTGCCAGGATTAATTATTTATTCTTCCACAGCATCTCTCATTCTCTTCATATTCTTGTCTTTACACTGAGTAGCCACCACCCCTTATTCAGGCTGTGATCATCATATACTAGAACTATTGCAGTAGTTTTCTAGTTCTTCACATCTGAAATCTCTTCCCACTCAAGTCTATTTTCCACTCATCTGGCTTCACACCTGACTACATTACTCTTCTATTTAATAAATTACAAAATCCTCGATTTGGCTTTTAAAGCCCTTTGCATACCGGCCCTTTCCAGTTCTCTTAACTATACTGTAACACTTTATTCTTTATATTTTATTCTTTATTCTTAATATTTTATATTATATTTATATTATATTTTATTCTTTATTCTTAATATTTTACTCTTCTCCAATATCTGATAGCAGCACACATTGGCTTTTTTGCTGTTCTTCACATTCTCTTAAATCTATATCTTTTCAGTGGCTGTCTCCCGGGCCTGGAATCTTTTTGTGTCTGACTTTTCATTTCCCTGACATCTTAAAAGATTTTCTATAAGAGGCTTTTCCCAATCCCTCCAAATGCAAATTCTCTCTTTTAAGATTACCTTCCATTTACCGTGTGTGTGTGTGTGTGTGTGTGTGTGTGTGTGTGTGTGTATACACATTGTTGTCAAGTTGTTAAGCTCCTTGCTAGCAGGAACCCTGTTTTTACCTTTCTTTATATTCCTAGTGCTCAGCCCAATTCTTAGCACATGATAAGTACTTAATGAATAAATGACTGAAACAATATTTTCTTTAAAATTTGATTTTAGAAGAGTCTTGGTTTATGTAAAAAAAACCTGTTAGGATGTCACAGTGTTAGAGCTGAGAATAAATATTTAAAGTTCAGCCCAGAATGGTTGACTAATTTGACCTTTACTTTCTTTTACCAAACAGTTTATTTGTTTTAACTTTCAGGTAATCTTGTTCCTGTTCAGCATATTATTATCACCCCAACGCCAGATTAATATAACCTAAGCCATTTTGCAAAGTAGCAATACGTATTTTTTACTTTGTTCACCTTAGCTCTGTTAGAAATCACTTAATTCTGTTATTTTCCCCATTCATAAAATTTTTATGTCATTTATATCAGCTTAATACACATGATCTTCATTATTGTGCTTAGATTGTTCATGATCAGTTTTAATGTCTTATGAAATTTTCATCATCTTAGTTATAACCCTGTTATTTTCTTGTTCCATACATGTTTGGAAAAGTGAAAAACAAATCAAAAGCAAAAAAACTTTACATGCTTGTTAGACAGTTGACTTTGAATGTCAAGTAGTTCATTTTTATTTCATCTTGTAAATTGTTCTTATGTTAGCTAACCCATTTAAATACAATAAAGTGAGTAGTAACATATGCAAAAATAATGAAAACAAACAGCAGGTTACTATAAAAAATGGAAACTGTTTCTGCCCATTTCCATAGTAAATTTGAGGTTTAAAACTTTATTTTAAGGAACACTTTTCAAACTTCAATCATAAAAGTATACATTTTGAAATTGTATGCCACAGATCCATATGGCATGACATGTAATACAGAACATTTATTTCTACCATAGCTGTAAGTGCTCCAATCCTCTAGTTAGTTTTCTTTGTTTAGATATGGAAATTGTTTTAACATCGGCCTTGTGAAATCACAGTATACCCAAAATACTAATGTTAACTGGCTCTACTCTCTTGATACTAAACATAAAAACCACATGAAAAATATGTCCAAATAGATGTAACATAATCATAAAGAAAAACTATCTGTGTAACAGTATCAATGACCAATATAGTCTACTATATAAATATAGGATGAGGTTGACAAAACTTGGGAAGGCTGGTGAATTTACCATCTTCTGCTTCATCTTCATTTTCTTGGGTATGTATCTGTCTGCTATCCACAACATCAGGTTGTCTCTAAGTAAATATATTATTAGAGTGCTAATTTTGAATGATTCTTCACTTAAAAATATTAACTTTGGCAATGTGTTTCATCAGAAGCTGTTCTTTCTGAAAGAACAAGTTTTTTCTGGAAAGTTCAATATCTGATAATAGAATAGAGAGAAGTTCCTTTGTACTGTTTCCAAATGCTTCTTGATATTCTTTTTATGAGTGGTCCACTCATCCTTTCTTGTAATCACCAGCAGTAACTTTAGCCAAATAACAGTAATAGTCTCCTTTAATTTTCAAACAGAAGACTTTGCTCTTTTTTTTGTGAAGGATTAGGATTAAGAATTTTTCAAAGAGAGGCAGAACTTCATTGTAGATATCTCTTAATTTGGTTTTCTCTCTACTCATGAACCATCTGCTATCTTTAGCACTTTCCATTCTTTCCTCACTACTTGAAACAATCCTCCAAGATAACATCTCCGGGTTTCTGCAACATTTTTGTAAACAACAAAGAAATTATTGCCCTATTCACTGGATCATTCAACTCCTTTGTTCACAGATTTCATGTAAGCTGCCATGTCATATTTCTCAGCCAATTTAACCGTCTGCACTAGCTTATTTTTATCTGTGATTGAATATTCTGTGCGCAGAATAAGGGGTTCAGCTGAGTCTGTGGATAGACAGTAGCAGTGCAACTGACACTATGCTCATCTCTCAGTTCATAGTTCCAACCACCAAAAAACATTTAAGGTTTTTTAGTATCTTTTGAAATTCTTTCTGAATGATAAATTCTTGTATAGATGCTTTCTTTGCTTTGCAATATTAGAATGAATTTCTGATGAAAAATTTACACTTTGATATGCCACAGCAATTTTTCTTTTTCTATCCAGATGCAGAGCTTGCAAGGCGGCACAGAAGCTATTGCCCTTTTGGATCAGTTAGAAGCAGATTATTATGATCTGCAACTTCAGTTGTATGAAGTACAGTTTGAGATCTTGAAGTGTGAGGAGTTACTGCTAACAGCTCAACTTGAAAGCATCAAGAGACTTGTATCAGGTATATATAGTAGACATTTTCTCCTACAAATGTACATAGACCTTTTAAACTGTAAGTATTGGGGGGAGGGGCAGGATTTAAATAGAAACTTTTTTCTTAATGAATGTATATGTAGTCTCTAGTTTTTTTCTAATTACAACAGATTTTATGACTTGAAAATATTTTACATAAAAGAGACCAAAAGGAAGAAGACCAAAGGAAGATCAGTAGGAAATAGAGACAAGCAGGACAACAATTTACCAATACACAATACACATGAACAATTTACCAATACACCTACAAGAAAGAAAAATCAAATTGTCCATTAGAGATTTCAACTTCATTTATAATCCTTTTTCATTTAGTGTGCATGTAGAAATTTGATGTTCAGATTTTTTGTTTAAGATTATTACTTATAAGACATTTATATTGATTGACCTTGAAAAAATGGAAAAAGAAAATATTGCTGGTCTAAGCTTATGCCCAACATAGCTTACTATAATTCCTTAAAAGTTGAAATTTGGTGATTCTTAATAGGAATGGTAACCCCAACATTAATTTTAAAGGATCAGGAAAATATCTATGCAAAACAAGAATTCTTTATTTGGGTTCTGTGAACTATGGGGAAAAAATCCAGCTGTTAACTGTATTTCAGTTTCATGTATTTAAAAGCATTATTTTGGAAAAGGATCAATAGGCTTTACCCTATTGTCATCATAGGATCCATGACACAAAAAATAGCAAAACACCCGAGTTAGAAAGTTGCAAAACTGTTAGATTTTTTTCAGCTTGATATTTTCAGAGTTAGAATGTGAGTTAGTTATTTAAGTAAACAAAAGGAATTAGCTTAAACTGCAGCAGTGGAGGGTGGGATTATGAATTAAATAAAAATAAGAGTTGTGGAATTATATTTTATAAAATCTGAAATTCTTGAATTCTTGCATTTTTTTCTTACTTGTTTTAACTTAAATTTAGGCCTGATTAAAACTATAAAGAAAAACTAGCTTGATGACTTTAAGATTTGTTTTCCCTCCTCCCCGCTGATTAATAATGGAGGAAAGGCCTGATAGAATTAATTATGTAATTAATTGAATTAAAAGAGTCTGAATTTTTTTTAAAATTATTTCTAAGTAAAGCCCACAAACTAACTAGGACTAATCACTGATAAACTATTACTATCTTGAGGCCTCATTATAATGGCTAATAAAGGCTCTGTTATAATTAGGACATTACACACACAAGTGAAGTGTGTTTCATAAATGATTGATCATCTTTACTCTTCAGAATCTTAACTTAGGTTAATTAATGTACTTAGCCACATATCTCCCTCATGCTCTCCCCCACCCCCTCAGCAGAGTAAACATAAAACTTCATCTAGCTCATTGTCTAAGTGTTCATAGTTGTAGAATTAGTAAAGATCTAAATTAATGTGTTCCCCCCCCCCTCCCTTTATTGACTTTTCATAACAGAAAAGAGAGATGAAGTAGTGTATTATGACACTTATGAAAGCATGGAGGCAATGCTTGAAAAGGAAGAGATGGCAGCATCTCTACATCTGCAGAGAGAAGAACTGCAGAAACTTCAGCAGAAAGCTCGGCAATTGGAAGCAAGGCGTGGGCGAGTTTCGGCCAAGAAAGCCTACCTCAGAAATAAAAAGGTTTTTTAAATTTTCCTCAAATGTATAACATAATTTAAAATTCCTCTTTTAACCATTATTTTTTCCATAGCCTGAAAATTATAATAGATTTGTAAACAAATATTCTAAAAGATTGAATTCCTGAAGCTGTGATCTCTTTTTATTACCTAGCTTGATAGAATTAAGAAATTTAGTTCTTTGTAGACTCTCCCCACTTTCAAAGGGAAAAAAGAAAAATTAGAATGATTTCATATTTGCCAGCAGACTCAAACTGTAAATTTGAATCAGTTAAGTAGCATGTGCCTATTAATCTGTCACAGATTAGCTTAGATATTCTTAAGAATATTCTCCTGAACTCTTTTTCTTCTATCCAGATTTGGGTCCTGGTTTTCTACCCCAACCCCTTTTTTGTTCCTGTCCCATTTCTATCCACCTTCATCCCTCCTCAGAGGATACTGATCTTAATTCCATAATCTGATTTGTGAGTTCATTTAACTTTTTTTTTCCAAATGCATGTAAAGATAGTTTTTAACATTCACCTTTGCAAAACCTTGTATTCCAAATTTTTTTTCCCCTCTTTTCCTCCCTTTTAACCAAGGCAGTAAGCAATGGGATACAGATATTAAATATCTGCAATTCTTCTAAAGATATTTCCACATTTGTCACGTTGAGCAGAAAAAAAAAGAAAAAAAACAACGCTATAGTTCTCTTTCTGAATGTGGATGTCATTTTCCAGGACATTTCTCTTGGAATTGCCTTGAAATCACTTCATTGTTGAAAAGAGCCAAATTCATCAGTTAATTGATCATCACATAATCACTTAACCTTTTTGAAGGAAATGAATTTTTATTTTAACTGACAATGACAAATGCAAACATTTTAACATTTTCATAAGAATGATATAAATGAGAACATTTAGACAACATGTAATTTATCTATTCTTAACCCTACTCCAAGAGATAACACTATAGCCTTCTTTACTGTGTTTATAATATGTATGTGTTGTATTATTGTTTCTCTATTTTTTGTTTTTTTTCTTTTATGTTCTTTAGGTTCTTTTGTTCCTTGTATCACTTCGATAACCTATTTAGGTTAGAAAACAAATTTTTATACACCTTTCATTTCTCTTTTTTCTTATATTATGATAAAAATACTTGAATTGAAATACTTGTTTTGAAAATTGAATATTTTTATTTATTTTATAAAGGAAAGATTCCATAATAAAGGAAAAATTGCATTTTGTGGAATTTGAAACACCACAAGAAAAATGATCAAATATGAATGAAAACCAACAATGACACAAAATAGTATTCTCATTCTTTTACAAATTAGATAAGGCCTACATGTATATGAGCTTTGGTCTATCATATAGCCTTTCATTTGTAAAATGAAAGGTTTGATTAGATGACCTCTAAGAGTCTTTTCCAACTCTTAAATAGCATGATCCTATATAAAAAGAAATTTGTAAGTATTATTGAATATTTAAAAAAAAAAAAAAACTTTTTTCTTGACTCTCATCCCTATCTTTAAATGCTAAATTCCCTTCATATTAAATTTCCTTTTTGGCATCTATAAATGCAGTACAATTTTAGCAGTCATTTTTAATTTGTTATGGTTCTCTAGAGCCAAAACTAGACTAGAGCATATTATCTTTTTGTCATATGCTCTAAAAATTATTAATTTGGCTACTTCCAGCAATAATTTAGAATTTCATGTTTGATAGATACTAGGTCTAAATAGACAAAAGTGCTATTAAGGATCTTAAATGCTAAATCTCATTCTGAGATGCCTGTTAATTCTGCCTCCTGACTCAGTAGTATTTTTTTTCAAAGCACATGTCATTAGGCTTTGGTTCTTTCCCTCCTGCTCTCTTTCTTCTTCCTTACCCCCCCTTAAGAAAATGGAGAATCTCAAGTATTTTCTTTTCAATGCTTTACAAATCTGGGATCAAGTTTAGTGAATTTTCTTGTTCTCTTTTTGTAAGTCTCATTCACCAAAAAAGTACTGCCTACTAGCATTGTGACTTTCTTCAAAAAGTGGGTGCCCCAGCATTTTTCATGCTATGCAGTTTCAGAAAACTATAGGATTAGCCTTGGCTCAAAAAGACCCCAATCATTATTGTGTACACTATAGATAGATATGAGTGTCATTTACTTATACATATGCAGATGAATACTGTTGGAATTTGGAAATGGTTTTCATATTATGTATGGAAAAAATGATTTGGTAGGATATATTTTAGATGATTTTGTTGGGAAAGATGTTTAAGCTACATGAGACTGATTCCAGATATTATTAAAGCACTAGTTTACATATAACAAAAACTCAGTCCTTTGCATTTGTGTAGTTTTGTTTGAATGTTTTTCCTCTTATAAATTATATCTACTCAACTACCTTATGAGGTAGTTTGAATAAAAATTTTAAAAACCCATTATCCAGTGAAGGATGAGCTATAAACAGATTAAGTAATTTTCCTAAAATCATACTGCTAGTTAATGATACAAATGAAAGTAGGTCCTTATAAAGTTCCTAGAACTTTTGCTAGGTGCTGAGTATACAAATACCACCAACAACCAGAAAATCATTGTGCTCTGCAAGGGCTTCTATTCTACTGAAAACTTCTGTCCTACTTGAAAATAAATTGATTTTATAATTAACATAAAGTAGTTGTGTTTTTCTCGTAAAATGATACTGGCTGAATCAGGTAGAGGAAAATTCATACACACACACCCCTTCAATGATTTGGCAGTATTTTATAGTACTTTCAAAACATCTGTGATAAGGTGTTTATTAGCATGGCATTTTATTATTCTCTTTTCATTATTAAGAGCTAGTATTAAAATATTTCTATATATTACATGTATATTGGAAGTCAGCCTAAAATCTAACGTGTGGTAAAAATACAACCTTATTAATGATACTTAAGGATTGCTAAAGATAATCCTTGAGTATCATTAATAAGGGTTATATTTCTAAGGATACATTGTTTCTTTTGCCAAACTTACATAGTCTTGCTAGTGATGATTCCTACTATGTGATAGATTTGGTTGATTGTGTAGTGAGTTAAAACAAACAACTTTAAGACCACAATTATCAAAAGAAGTATTTTTGTCTTTTTCTTTGGTAATTATCTTCCTTTTTAGTGACTCTTTTCTCATCGCTTTATCTGATTGTCCAGCTCTTCTGCTTTTTTGTAATCATCTTTTCCAGGCTGCATACTTTCTCAATCTCCTGTAATCGTTTTCCACTCAAAAAAAAGGTAACAGATCTATTAACACAGTATCCTATTGGTAAAGTACTTGGCGAGTATGTTATGTTATCAATTCAGTGGCTTTTATTTAGTAAGAATTTAGTTGAGTCAACTGACTTTAAGATACTGTGAAAGAAACAAGTTTGAAATATTTACCTTAACATACAGTATGTCAATTCAAAGAGTAGGTTTGTAATCTCTTTTTTTGTTTAAAAAGGTAACATATCACAGATTTTTTGAGAGTGGCCCAATACACAAAAGGAATAGAATACTGGTATTTTATTTCTGACATGATTTAAATGGTTTGTTCTTCTGGAAAATGGGATTTTAAACAATGTCTCACCTCTCGTCATATGTCAGCTCATAAGCAGGCATATTTGGCTGATAGATGTAGATATGTTAGATTTTGATGGAGCAGTTGTTGGTACCTCAACAAAATTTATGTCATGGAAGTGTAGGCCTAGATTCTTAAGGATAATGCTAGAAGGTAGGTTTTGCTGTTCTTGGTAATGTTTGCTCCTTAGTAGTAATGTTTGAAGTTTATTGCTAGCAAGAGCAGCTGTGCTCTTGTTAAATAAAAGCAAAACCGGCCACTACCAAAAAAATCGAGAGTTAATTTTGTTTATTAATGATCATTATGTTTATTAAATTCCTACTGTGTGTCAGACATAATAGTCTTTGCTAGGAAATGAGGACATAAAGGTAAAAGTGAAGAGTCCTTGCCCTCAAGGAGTTTTATGTTCTGTTGGGGAATTATTATAAAGGTATTAAACACAATAAATATAATTTTTTTGGGGGGGGAGCCTCATTTAGAAGGTAGTCATTAATCTATTGAACATTCCAGGCATTTTGGGCAGTCACTATAAAAACATGGTAGAGAAGGGAGGCTGAAATGTCATGTATGAAGATCTATTAGAAAACTAGCTTGACTGAAGATTAGAAATGATAAAAGGGGATGGGAAATGATATGAAATAATGCTGAGAAAATAATCTGGGCTCAAGCTTTAAAGAGTTGATCCTAATAGTGATAGAGAAATTTTAATGGAGTCAGACTTGTTTGAGGTGGATAGTTGGGAGTGGGCAAGGCCTGAGATAGGGGAACAAATTAGAAAGCTATTTGCAATTATGATGAGCAGCCTCACAGAGTTCTGACTTTGGGCATGTTGAATTCGAGGTGCCTATAGGATATCTAATATACTGGAAACAATTGGTAATATGTGACTAGAACTCAGGAGATATATGAACCAGTTCAACTCTACAATATCTTCCTTTCTTGAATCCCTAGCTCCCTTATCAAATCACATTATCACTTACTTCCAACCATGCTTCAACCTTGGAATTCTCTCACCATTCATCACTTTCAATCCTTCACACATCTGAACAAAGATGGAGAAAATCACACAACCATTCTTGCTGGATTCACCACAAATTTCCACAATATTTCTGCTAGGCAAAATCCTATTATACTTCTTTTATCCATTCATTATCTTACTCTCCACAAGGGCTCTTCATTCCTCCTCAGCTTTCCATAGATCCCCTTCCTCACTCTCAACTGAAAATTTTGCCTCTTAATTTAATTTTCTCCACATTTAATAGCATTTTTTTTTTCTGATTACATGTAAAGATAATTTTTAACTTTAATTTCTGTGAGATTTTGAGTTCCAAGTTTTTCTCCTTTCTCTCCCCTTCCCAATTCAATCTAATATAGGTTATATATGTATAATAGTTTTAAAATATTTCCATATTAGTCATGTTGTGGAGGAAAGAAAAGAGAAAAACCACAACAAAGAAAAAAATATAATAGTATGCTTTGTTTTAGCATCAATTCATGTAACTCTTCTAAGTTTTTTGAAATTTGCCTGCTCATCATTTCTTAGAGAACAGAGTATTCCATTTCAGACATTTCCAATTAATATTCATCCCTTCAATTTCTAATACCTTGCCACCACAAAATGAGCTGATACAAACATTTTTGTATATGTGGGTTCTTTTCACTTATTATCTCTTTGGGATATTTGATCTAGTAATGGCACTGCTGGATCAAAGGGTATACATAAGTTTTATAGTCCTTTGTTCATGGTTCCAAATTACTTTCCAGAGTGATTGCATTTGTTTGCATCACCACCAACAATGGATCAGTGGCCTGGTTTTCCCACATACCTTCAAGCATTTAGCATTTTAAGTAAGTTTGCTTGTTCATATCCTATGATCATTTATCAGTTGGAGAATGACTTGTATTCTTATAAATTTGAATCAGTTCTCTATATATTTTAGAAATGGCCTTGTAATTTTGCAGGGAAAAAAATGGAGACCATTTGTTTGCTACTATCTCTCCAATTCCTACCTATGCATCATCTTCCAAATAGGCCCCGTGAGTCCTGACACTATCACCCTGGTACAGATTTTCATCACCTCATACCAGGACTACAATCGTAGCCTGCTGGTAGGTTTGCTTGTCTGAAGTCTCTCTTCACTCCACCTTAGCCTCTGTTCAACAAAAATCAAAGGGATTGTTTTAAAACATAGGTTTAATTATGTCACCAATTACCCAATAAATTTCAGTGGCTCCCTCCTTCAAGTATCAAATACAAAATGCTCTGTCTGGCCTTTAATCAGTCCCCCATAACTTAGCTCAGCCCTACCTTTTCAGTATTCTTACACTTTTTATTTCCCGTCATGTAGTCTTATTATTGACAATGGCTTGCTGAAGAACAAGACATTCCTCTATCTGTCTTGACTGTTCCTCATGCTTGGAATGTTCTCCCTTTTTTGCTCTTAACTGTTGACCTTTCTGGCTTTCTTTTAAGTCCCAACTAAAATCCCATTTCATACAGGAAACTTTCCCTAATCTCTCTGTATTCTCTAGTGCCTTCTCTCTGGTTCATCTTACTCTGTATATATTTGTTAGCATATTGTCTATTCATGTGTTCCTTGGGGGCAGAAACTGTGCTTTGTCTCCTTTTTTTTATCCCCAATGCTTAGCATAATGTCTGGCACATAGTAGGTGCTTAATAAATGTTGATTAATCAATCAGCAGTTATCTGCAATTTAAGGCAGTCAGTTTTATTGATCGATTGAATACTATATAGATTAAGGATTTAAAAGAGCCTTTCTTGATAACAAAAAAAGCAGTTAAAATCAACAAAGCATGCACAAATCCTAGCATATAAAACATTCTATACTAAATAGTACAAGGGAAAAAAACTGTTTTTTATTTATTATAAAATATTTGATTTCAGTGTTCTTTTTATTTTTGTTATACTCTGTGTATGTCTCCTTATGTTTCTCTGAATTCCTTATACTCCTTATTTCTTAAATCATAAGAAGAAATATTACAATAATATTTCATTACATTCATAGACCATAGCTTTTTCATCCACAATCCAATTGAAGAGTTTCCACTTTGTTTTCATTTCTTTGCCAACACATATTTTGGTGTATATGGGTTCTTTCTTTTTTGTGTTTGACTTTGTCTTTGATATATGACTAATAATGGAATCTTTATATCAAAAGAAATAGTTTAGTTATTTTTAAAAAGTGCAATTCTAAATTGCTTTTCAGAGATGATTGTATAACAGTTTCATTACTATGTGTAATTGTGCCTGGCTTCCAACAACTCATCCAACAATGATCTTTTTCTACCTCTGTTCATCTTTTCCAGTTTGTTGGGTGTGAGGCAAAGCCTCAGATTAGTTTTAAATTGCATTCTTTCATAGTGACTTGGAATATTCTTTTTTCCTTAAACATGGTTATCATTCATTTGTGATCCTTTAGTGAATTGTGTAGGTACTATAGTATAGTGAAAGGGTGTCAAACTCAACTGGACACAAGAATCCTGTGGGCCACAGTTTTTGTTTTTGTTTTTTTTAGAAAACCACAAATTAATATTATTTATATTGTATTATATTTTTACTTGTTTTTTTAAACATTTCCCTATTATATTTTGATCTTATTCAGTTGCACTCATGAATTTTGTGGTTCCCAAGTTTGACACTTCTGTAGGAAGAGAGTAAGAAGAGATAAAGATATAATTGTTGTAGTGGTTAGAGTGCTGTACCTGGATTTTGGAAGGTCAAAGTAAAAATTCTGTCTCAGGATTACTAATTGTCTGACCCTGGGTACATCTGTTTGCCTCAGTTTTCTCATAAGTAAAATTGGGCTAATAGCACTTCCCTCATAAGATTGTTGTGTGAACTGAATAAGATAAAACAAGTTAAGTTCTTTGTAAATCCTAAAAGTACTGCATAAACTTTTTAAAAATTATTATTCTCCTTTCAACTATTTATTGGAGTGTTGCCTGCCTAGAAGTGATCCAATTTTGAAAGCATTGAAGTCTCAATTTTTAAGATAAGCAAAATAGAATACTGAAACATAGTATAAAATTTTACCAAAATTAAGTAGGCAAAAACACATTAATAATAACTAAAGCTATAAACCTACTCTTTCAGTCGTACAAAATCTTTGAGAATTATCTACATATATATATTAAGGACATTCTTGATAAACATATGAAATGGGAACATATGAACTGTAGCAAATTGTATTCAATAGCAGACCATATCTTTATAACCACACAATTTTCTGAAAGGTACTATAAACCTTTATGATCATATACTGTTTATATTGTTAACTGTATCAGATAATTTTGAGATAAGTGTGACATATACTATAAGGGAGATGTCTTATTGGAGGATTGTTTTGCTATATAAATATAAAGATATTTGTTTATAGCACTTCCCCTTAATCTCTGGAAATGCCATGGAGTTTTCTGTTTTATCAAGAAGCCTGAGTTTGCTGAGAGGGCTACATAATTTTACAAGGGTGATATAGCTGTGTCACTTCTATCTATTAAATTCTAGGTTAGCTTTACTGTTAGTCTGTACTGATTATAGTATGAAACCAGGCATGAAGATGTGTGTATGTATTTCTATATCCACATGTATTGTAGAATACAAAAAGTAGTCTGAACATATAGCATAATCTTAGTGCTTGTGCTTGTGCTGATTGCATCAAGTACTAAAATACTGCAGAGCCTCTTAAATGAGGTGTAGTCCAGCAGCACCTGTCTCCATAAAACAGAAAACCCCATCACTTTAGTGGCAGTATACTTCTGGCAATGTTAAATGGCAGCAAATCAGAAATACCCCATTTTACAAAGAGACAACAAAGGAGCATTATAGAGGAACTGGCTTGACATAGATATTAGTAGGGTACCATATATTACCAATGATGGTGTATATGAAAGAAATGGCACTTACCTTGAGGTTCCTTCTAGCTCAAAATCTATAATCCCATCTATGGATTTAAAAAGGAAGTGAGCTGATGAAAAGGGCTGCCTCTGCTGCCCATGAAGTGTTAAATATCTCATATCTATCCTCTGTAGAGGATTCTTGAAAAGAAATGGAAAATAATCACAGGGTATGTGAGCTGAGTTGGGCAGAGTTTGCAGAGATTAAAGGAATACCCATATCAGTGAGATGACTGATGCACTAAATTATTCAAGAAGTATGTGACATTGTATCACACAACCTCCCCTCACCCAGGCCTCTGGGTGTGTATAAGTAAAGAAAAGGTAGAAGGGTTGGTGATAGCTTCGTAGGACTCATCCTTCAATTTTTCTTGCGTTCATTTACCAAGTTTTCATAAAACATTATTACTTGCAGTAACAAACATTTATATGTAGTTCTATAGAGTGTAGAAATATATTTTCCTCCCATATAACCCTGTGATGAGATTCACAGTGCAGCTATATCCTCATTTTATGGATGAGGAAATGGATTTAGGAAGGGAAGGAAGTTGTCCATGCTCATGTGGTTGATAAGTGGCATGATCTCAAACCTGGAGCTTTTAATTTCAAATCCATTGTTTTTTCTTTCATTCTCTTTTAGTTTTGTGTGTGTATTTATTAATATTATCCTAGTTGTGATAAAAACAATTCCTTCATTTTGGTCTTTGAGTGGAGAAATTTCACATAAGCAATTCTTGAAATTGGCCTAATAGGAATTTTATGTGCTCTTATCTGCCTAGACTGTGGTATAGGAATGGAATCAGAAGATTCATGATTAAAGTTAAATTCTACTATCAATTGTTAAATTGGTTTGGTTTATATTTATGTACATTTTTTCTTGTTACAGGAAATCTGTATTGCAAAGCACAGTGAAAAATTCCAGCAACGCCTTCGGAGTGAAGATGAATATCGGACACATCATTCAGTACAACTAGTGAGTTTGGGTACTTGGTGATTGACCTGTTTAATAGTTAAAGCTACATGTTCAAATTAATTCAATTTCTTAGAAAACTGATTTTAGTAAACCATTTTACTTCTCTATTTCCCTAACACACCTCTAATATTTTCACACTTAACATACGTGTTTTGATAATTCTCTGTTGGGGCAGACCTATGATTTAATTTGTATAAGTAAATTCTCATTTTACAGATGCAGTGCAGATATACAATTTCTCTGACCTAATTAGTATTTATGGATTACCTGGGGTACTAAAGAGACCTGACTAAAGCCAGCTCTATCCACTACTTTGTCTCTGCTCTTGAAAATAAGAGTCTTTATAAATACATAGCTTTTAATTAATATATAAAGGGCAGAAATACTATAGTTGAAAGGATAAATGATACATTTATACTATCATAAAATATATGTGCATATATATATTATTATTATTATTATTATCATCTATTAAATTCATTCCAAAATAGCCACCACCCACAAATAAAACTTTTTCATCTTTATGGGTCTGGGTGACTTGGATGAATACCTAACAAAGGAGACTAAGAAAGAGCTGTCACATAGGTAAGATAAGAGTCAGGAAAAAGTAGTATCCTGAAAGCCTAGAGCTAAGAGAGAACCTCTAGGAGTGATTTCAAAAGGCTGCAGAGAGGTCAAGAAGGATGAGGATAGAGAAAAGACAATTGAATTTGGCAACTAAGGGATGTTGAATAACTTTGGAGAGAGGAGTTTTAATGGAAAGGAAGTGTAGATGATCTCCAGGTGTTGAACCATAAAGGAATAATCATGGGGATAGAAGGAACAAAAAGGATTTTTTTGAGGATGAGGAAACAAGAATTGGTTTGTAGGCAGTTTGTTCGTAAGCCTACAGACGTGGAAAGATTGAAAAGAAATGAGAGAGTATGGATGCCTGGGATGGGGTCAGAAAGCAGATAGAGAAGTTAGTCACCTTTGTGAGAGAGGATTAAATGAAGGAGATCGTAACAGAAGAAATGAGATGAAAAAGAGAGCTCTTGGGCTAGTGATCTCAGTTTTTTCTATAAAGGTTACCAGCTGAGATAGTTGGGTTGGAGTAGCCGTAAGGTTTGAGGAAGGATTTAAAGGTTTGGAAGAGCTGCTCTGGAAAAGGGGTAACAAATTGATAAAAGGTAGATAGAGGAAAGAGGGAGTTTTCAGCAATTGGCCTTGTGTTCTCTGGTAAAGAGGTAGGTAGCTCTTTGGGGTTACTAAGGCAAATCCCTATATCCCTATATATGGTCCTTGATCCCATGCCTCCTGACTTCTTCAGTACATTACCCCCACTATCATTCTTAGTATCCCTTACCTTCAATCTCTCTATCTGCTTGTTCCTTCCCTTATGATTGCAATCCTCTCCTTTATCCATTAAAAAACCTTTACTTGATCTTACTAATCCTGTTAATTAGTTGTCATCTCTCCTTCTTTGAGAAGGAAATCCACAATTTATGCCTCCACTTCTCTTTCAGTCTGCTGCTCTAAACTCTCTGCAATCTGGTTTTAGACTCTTTCATTCAACTAAAATCAATTTCTAAAATTATTAAGATTTAGGAATTTGTAAGACTTAGGAATTTTCTCAGTTCTTTTTTCCTGTAATCTCTTTTGTGGTAGACATCTGTCTCTCCTTATTATACTCCATCCTGTATAGGGTTTTGCTATCAGTCTATCTCACTTCCCAAATCACTAAGTTCCAGAAGTTAGTTCTCTGTTACAGCATTAGATATAAAATTCTCCTGTCACTTAAAGCTCTCTATAATCTGACTTGTTCCTGTTTTGTCAGCTTTCTTAGTTTACTTTTTGATCAAGTAACAGGAACCTATTTGAAATTTCTCCTTTCTCCTCACTTTTTTTCTGTCAGATCACCTTTAATCTGTTCTCTATTTTCTATATACCTAATATTTAAATATCATCCCTTCCATTAGAATGTGCATTCCTTGAAGGCAGAACAATTTTCTGCCTTTATTAGAATACCCAGTGCTTAGCACATATTTAAAGCTTAGTAAATACTTGTTAGACTGACAGAATGTGAAAGAAGGATTTTATTCAAGGATACTGTAGAGGAAGCCTAAGATGAATGGTACATAAATGGGGACAGCAAAAACAAACTTCGCTTCACAATTTTGCCTGGGCCCAGGCCTGAACAAATAATGAGTATGGGAATATGAATTCTTAAATTTTAAAATTTTGGAATAGCTTTGGGAAACATATATGAAATTTATATAAATTGGTACTATGTTTTTTTTTTTTAAATTTCATTTGATGCCTTTCATGTTGTTGATTTCTAAATATATCTTTCCCTTATCAAGTGTGCCTTTCCTTGTAGCAAAGATTTGACTTTGATCTATCAGCCTTATCTAGCAGTATGAGAAACATTTCACATCTAATCCTTTCTCCAGGAAAAAGGGCGAGGTACTTTTTCTCAATTGTTCTTTGGGCCAACATTCATTTTTATTGTTCTTTATTTACATTGTTGTTTATATTTTCCTAGATCTGTATATTTTTTATCAGTTCATCTATATCTTATTCTTTGAATTCTTATTCATTGTTTCTTATGGTAATGTTCTATTGCATTCATATACCAAAGTTTTTACAGTCATTCTCATTAACGGGCATATTATTTTATTATTTGTCATAATTAAGGCTAATTTATAGTTTTTCAGAAGCATTATAATACAAGATATCCAAATACTATATGAAATAATATCTTAATACATGAGTAAAATGGAAATCCCTTTATTATTTGTTTCCAAAAAGGACCTGTGGATCCATCCTTCCAATTACTTGTAATATCCTTTTCTCTTAGTTTAATTTGTAATTAGCATGCCTTGATTTTGATACACTACAGTTCTTTAAGCATTGTGTCTACTGGTTGATCACAGAACAAAGATCATATATTTAGAATAACAATTAAGTTCATGTTTATATCTTGTATAGTAACTTTGTTAATATTAGTTTGCTAAGATTCCCTTTTTGGCCTCTTCACCTTTGTCACTCTGGTAATAGAATGGGGCCACACAGAATTTATGGCAAATATGTGTTGGTTTGTTTCATGAGTTACCATGACTAAAATTCTTTATTTCTACTGCTACAGCTGAAAAATTCTTAATAAGCAGCAAGAAATACACTTTTCCAATAGCTTTAATAAAGATTCTTTATTTTTACAAGATATTTTTATGAACCATATGATTTAAGAAAGCTACATTTGAAAACTTGTGTTCCTCTTCATTCATTGTATATTCCAGGCAAAAGGAGTATATTTTGTTTTCCAATAATTATCTGTTCTCTCTTTTTGCTTTTTTCATTTCTTCATGCTTGGCATAGACATAATACCACATACCCAATCACACTGCATATTAAAATCCTTCTTTTATATCTATTTCCTATTGTATTTCATTAGCCATCTACATGCATTTTGGATATAAAGTAGATAGATTTTTTTTAATGTACTAAGTAAAATTTACTATTTATTTGAATCACTATTTTTAAAATCTCCCCATTAGGAGAGGGTGGTGGGGAAGGAGGAGAAAATCTGAAACAGGATTATGCAAGAGTAAGTGTTGTCAAATTATCCATGCATATGTTTTGAAAATAAAAAGCTTTTAAAAATTAAAAAAAATAATAAAACCCTCTACTATAATATATTGTTATACTTACCAATGCAAATATGTTTAATATTGATACTATTCCATTGTAATGTCTTTAAACATAATGTAATTTCCCTACCTGATGTTTTTATTGTATCTTATGTTTGCTATTTCCTTTATTGGATAGTGTGACTATTGCTCTTCATTTTATTTGTATTATCTGAGGTATAATATATGCCAAAGCTTTCATGTTTATTCTTAATGAGTTTTTATAATTGTGTTTCTAATGTAAGTAAAATTGGGGGATTTTGTTGTCTTTAAAAAAATTTCCCCATTAAAATTGGTCTTTAAATGATTTTTAAAAATTAATAGATTACAAAAAGGCACTCCTAATATTACATTTATTTCAGTTTCAGCTAAATTATCAGTTTATTGGTCATGAAAAATTAAAAGTATTGGTGCTATGATAATTTGATGCATATTATCACACACAAAAAAAAGCATAAGGGAAGTTTAGGGTGATAGACACAATGCCCTGTTATTTAAATGGATAATCTACCAGATAGAATTTCAGGTATGGTATTTATTTTTTGCTGAGGCAATTTGGGGGGGGGAGGGGAGGAGGTGACTTGCCCAGAGTCACACAGCTAGGAAGTGTTAAGTATCTGAGGTTAGATTTGAATTCAGGTCCTCCTGATTTCAGGGCTGGTCCTCTAAGACACTGCCCCACCTAGCTTGCCCCTATGGTTTAGTTTTAATACATTGTTTTCTTTGTCCGTAGCTTTACTTCTTTCCTAATCCCCTTATATTTAGTATTTAAGAGTTTTAAAAAGCTAATTTCTATATTCTACTCTCCTCTTAGATTTGAAGTAATTATTAAAGGCAAATGTAATTTTATCGTCCATAACTAATGGGTATGAAACTGGCTAAATGCACCCCAGAATTTAAAACTTTGGAAAAAGTGGCAGAAAAAAGTTTTGTTCCATAATTCTTGCTTGGATAAAGCCATTAAGTAAGAATATAGTTGGGAGGGATATATAGGGGGAGACCAATTGAAACACTGGGTCACTAATGTTTTGTTTTGTTTTTTTAATTTAATAGCCTTTTATTTACAGGTTATATGTATGGGTAACTTTACAGCATTAACAATTGCCAAACCTCTTGTTCCAATTTTTCACCTCTTACCCCCCACCCCCTCCCCCCAGATGGCAGGATGACCAGTAGATGTTAAATATATTAAAATATAATTAGATACACAATAAGTATACATGACCAAACTGTTATTTTGCTGTACATAAAGAATCAGACTCTGAAATATTGTACAATTAGCTTGTGAAGGAAATCAAAAATGCAGGTGGGCAAAAATATAGGGATTGGGAATTCAATGTAATGGTTTTTAGTCATCTCCCAGAGTTCTTTCTCTGGGCGTAGCTGGTTCAGTTCATTACTGCTCCCTTGGAAATGATTTGGTTGATCTCATTGCTGAGGATGGCCAGGGCCATCAGAACTGGTCATCATATAGTATTGTTGTTGAAGTATATAATGATCTCCTGGTCCTGCTCGTTTCACTCAGCATCAGTTCATGTAAGTCTCTCCAGGCCTTTCTGAAATCATCTTGTTGGTCATTTCTTACAGAACAATAATATTCCATAATATTCATATACCACAATTTATTCAGCCATTCTCCAACTGATGGGCATCCACTCAGTTTCCAATTTCTGGTCACTACAAACAGGGCTGCCACAAACATTTTTGCACATGTGGGTCCCTTTCCCTTCTTTATGATCTCTTTGGGATATAAGCCCAGTAGTAACACTGCTGGATCAAAGGGTATGCACAGTTTGATAACTTTTTGAGCATAGTTCCAAACTGCTCTCCAGAATGGTTGGATTCGTTCACAACTCCACCAACACTGGGTCACTAATGTTGACCTTTCCTTTGTCTCTTATTTGTTCCGTGAGATTATTTAAATTTGCTTATGCCAAACAGAAGAGAAGATTCAAAAATAGAGTTGTGAAATGCAAAGTTTCTTTAATGTATCATGTCAAAACTTGTGGTAGCTTTGTTTATTGGGCAATGAGAAAATTTAATGTACTGTATTGCCACATCAAATGTGCATATTCATATCAAGTGTCTATTTTTAAAATTTTAGCATTTTACTTTTTTCTCCAATTACATGTAAAAACATTTTAAATATTTTTTTTCAAGTTCTGACTTCTAAATGCTCACCCATTCTGTCTGTCTGTCTCTCTCTTTCTCCCTCCTCCACCTAATTAAGAAGACACAATTTGATATAGGTTATACATGTATAACCATGAAAAATATTTCTTTGGAAGTCATATTGTGAAGGAAAACAGGAAAAAGTAAAGAAAACATACTTCATTCAATCTTTCTGCTTCCATCAATTGTTTCTCTGGAGATATAAAACATTTTTCATCATATGTCCTTCAGGATTATCTTGGATTTGTGTTGCTTAGAATAGCTAAGTCATTCACAGTTGATCATTCTACAGTATTGCTGTTACTGTGTACATTGTCCTAGATCTGCTTATTTCACTTTGCCATCAGTTCATCTAGGTTAGCAAAAAAATTTCCTTATTTTATCACAATCATATATAACTGATGGACATCTCCTCAGTACATTTCCTCTGTTTTCAATTCTTTATCACTATTTAAAGAGCTGTTATCAATATTTTTATACATCTAGATCCTTTTCATTTTTATTGGGTTTTTTTTTTTTTTATCTTTTTGGCATACAGATATAGTAGTATTGCTTGATCAGAGGTATGCTTGGTTTTATAGTCTTTTGGATATAGTTCTGAATTGTTCTACATAATGAATGAGTCAATGTACAACTTCAACAGAAGTGCATTAGTGTCTCAATTTCTCCATATCCTCTCCAATATTTGTCATTTCCCTTTTCTGTTCTGTTAGACAATCTAATAGGTGTGGGGTGGTACCTTAGAGTTGTTCTGATTTGCATTTGTCTAATAGTAGTGATGTAAAGTATTTTTTCACATGCTTATAAATAGCTTTGGTTATTTTATCTGAACACTGCTTATTCATATTGTCTATTGAATGACATTTGTCTATTGAAGAATGACAAATTTCAATTTTCTATGTATTTGAGAAAGGAAGTTGTGTCTACTTTTTGAAGACAAAATGGGGTTGGGCTCAGATGATTAGGAACCTCTAAACAAACTTAAAAAATATGCCTTGAATTGCCTTTTAATTTTCATTCAGTCTTTCAATAAATTATTGCCTACTATTGGTAATTATTTGGATATAAAATAGACTTTCACAGTGAGCTTACAATATCATTGGGAAGGAAAGACATAGATGAAATATAAATTAAAAATATAAATCATTAATAGTTAAATTCAGCCAACATTAAGAGCTTTCTTGTGCAGAGGTACTAGTACATTGGTAGGATTGCAAAGAAAAAGCAGGGAGTAAGCATAAGTCTTTTGCTTCTTCCCATAAAGGAGTTCCTTTTTGATCTACCTTTCACTTTGTACATCAGATAATTCAAGATAAAGCAGAAGTGCTATGAGAAAATTTTAAGATATGGGGATAGGAAACAAAGATTAGGGAAAGCTATGGACTGAATGGTCTTTAAATTGGATTATATAAGGGGAGTATAAATGATTTCAGGGGAGATCCAGATCCATGCTTAGAGGGTCAAGCAGATAGGATGAGAGAGGTTGGCAAGTAGCTTTAGAACATAGGTCATGAAAAAGGGAGTAGTATGTGGCAAGGTTACTTAGAACCAAATTTTACAGGGAACTGATTATCAAGGAACATTATTTGGGGAATCACCGAAAATTTTTGAGCAAAGCAGAGAAACAGTGTGATCAGAGCTGCATATTGGGGAGCTTAATGCCTACCTTGTCAGGAAAGGTGAATTGGAGAAGGAGAGACCAGCCATGAGGTTGTGAGAGTGCCCCAGGTAAAAGCCATATGCATTGCCAAGGGAAAGAAAGGAGCAAATGTCAGAGATATTCTATCACTAAAATATATAGAACTTGGCAGCTGAACTGAAAGGAACCTTAAGGATCATCTAGTCTAGAGAAGTCAAACACAATCTACAGTGCTTCTGAGTGCAGCCAAAACCAGATTAATGTGTAATTGGAAAATAATTAATTTAACAAAAATATTAACAACAACAACAACTATATATATATATATATATATTACTGTGTAGTTCACGAAGGACATCCTTATATATAGTTTAATGCCTGCCATTTTTGTTTTGAGTTTGACATCACTGATGTTCCATCCTTTTCTTTATACAAAAGAGGAAGCCATCTCCCACAATATGGAAATGACTTAGTTATCTGAGAGCCAAGGCACAAACCTCAAGCTTTTTGATTTCATATCCGATATCTGTTTTCCATTGCATCCTGTTTGGAGTCAAGCTACAGGGAGAGAGCTAGTGAGAGGAAAGCAAATGCCATAAGTAGAAAGAGAAATGTTTGAAAGAGAGATGAAGTTGAAAGAAAAATGAGCTCTGTTTTATATATGTCCTCTAATTTGAATTCTCCTATAAGGAAGATGGTGATATAAAACTATTACTAGGAGAGCAATCTTTCCAGCCTAATTACAGATTCATTCTGTAATCTATATGGATGTGTGTGTGTGTGTGTGTGTGTGTGTGTGTAAAGCATAAAATTTTAAATGCTTAGGGAAAAATTATCTAAAAATCATCCTTTTAAAAAAATTCTGGCACCAACCTTATTATCAATGTAGTTGGCAGTATCATTTGCAGATATATTCAGTTTTGATGAGCATTGTTGAACTACCTATAATAGTTAATCTGATGAAAACCACATATGGCAAGCTACTTTTTTTCAAAAATGGTATTTGAGATGACTTCCACTTGAACTGACAAGTTGGTAGTTTATTAAAACTATAAATTTTTAAAACTGCCTAAATTACCGACCTAGATTTTTTGCTTTTTGTTGTTGTTGTTTGTTTGTTTGTTTTTTTCATTACTTAAAAGGGGCACTTGGCTTGGTAGAATATATTTGCCCAAAGTTCTTAGTAATCACTTTGTGTGCAATCCCATCTGATAGAATTTTTCCTTTGGTTTTGCTGTTAATGATAAATATGACAAGTATGTATTGTAATTGATGTTTTATGTTTCTTTACTAGAAGAGAGAAAAGTTACAAGATGAAGAAGAAAGAAAAAGCTCCTGGGTTAGCCAAGAAAGACAGAAGACACTAGATAGACTTCGCACATTTAAGCAGGTACTATAAAAACCATTCATTTACAGTTCCTTAGAAGAATGCAAAGCACTTTGTATGTACACTCCTTGGATTTCTTTTTACATGATTTAGAGTTAATATTTGTTTTATTATTACAGCCAATTCTTTAATCCTCGTTTTCCACTTTTCCATTGTTCTACTTCTACCCTTTCAAACAAGTCCAGCAGGAGGCAAATAAATGACCTGGCTACTCTGATAAGCCTCAGTTCCTTGAGTACCTTTTAGATATGGAAGTTACTTACATTCCAATGCAAGATTTTGCTAGTTGATTTTGGTACACACCAATGGGTTAGAGTCCCAGAGACACTAATTTTGTGCATCCTTTTTAGCCACACTAAAACATGGCTATGGCATAATCTATTAAGTTAATTAAAAACCTTATCACTTAGTTATCAATTTTAAATAATCTTTTGAGAACTGCATTATAAGAGATACATGCAACTAGTTGGGTGAATAGAACCTCTTAATGATTTCCTAGACTATGGTTTGTACTCTATAACAAATAAGGTATATAAAAAGATTCCACTATAATCTGTCCTATGAAATTACAAAATAGTAACCTACTTGTAGAGCAAGGATCCTGCAAACTATAGTATAATTAGAATTTTTTAATTCCAAACACTTTTGAAAAACAAAAACAGGAAAAAATCATAGTATTCCATTTTAAAGTTATCGTCATATAAAGAATATGTTAATGAAGCTAAAAAATAATCAGCTGCTCTCTGTTAACTAATATAAGTGAGCATTTTTTTTCTGTTTTTTACTCTTCATATTTTCATGTTTTTATTTGATCTTAAATGAGTAATTATTTAAAATGAAAATTTATGTAAACAAACTCAAGTAACCAAAATCTCACAGTGATTTGTGGTCAGATAAGGCCTTAGTGAAGGAATTTATAGTGGCATACATTAGTAACACGTATTAGATTCCGATTGTCTTAAGAACAGCAAAGAACTGCCTTCATTTTGCAGGAAAAGAGTATAATAACTCTTAAATCAACATAAAATTTATCTGCAAGCATTTTTTCTTTTACATTTAACTAGTTTAATTGTTTTACTTTAGCGGTACCCTGGACAAGTCATACTTAAGTCAACACGACTTCGACTGGCTCATGCAAGGAGAAAAAGTGTTGCTAGCCCTGTGAGTGTAGATCAGCCTCAGTCCCTACCAGTAACTCTAAGGACAGAAGAGAAAACTGAAGAGGGGGAACAAGGAAAAGAGGTGCTTCAATCTTTACAAACCAAGGAACCCCAGAGACTAGCACAACTTGAAGAGCCTTCATTAGCACAACTTGAAGCCACTTCATTACCTCCCAGTGGTGTTACATCTGAACTGCCTCTTGTTGCACCTCTTCCACTTCTTACTGATAATGACCTGACACCAGGTACTGTTACTGTTGTCCCACTCCCACCACCTCTTCCTCCAACTCCTCCACCGCCCCCACCACCCCCACCACCTCCACCACCGCCACCCCCTCTACCTACTACTAAGGATGGTCCCACAGAGTCCCTGGAAAAAGACCTTTCTAAAGTGGAAGGTGAAGAAAAAAGAATCCCAAAGTCTGCCAGTGCCCCTTCAGCACATTTCTTTGACAGCAATCAGCTGGTCAGTGCCAGGAAGAAGCTTAAAAAAACTGCTGAAGGTTTGCAACGGAGAAGAGGTAATTTTTAGCAAAATTATAGTTAAATTTTTATTTCAAGTGAATTATGCATACTATTTACACTTTTACTTCATAGCTCCTCATAAAACTTTTTAAAAATTTACTCAGATTTCATGAAAATTAGGAATTGCTTACTGTCATTAACAGTTCTCTGTTTTTCTCCTCTTTCCTCTTACTTTTCATGAAAGGCATTAGTGATTCTTGAGCAATTTGAGAATGGAAAATAGTTATTTTAGTAAAACAAAGATACAGAGTCTGAGCATGATCACCAGAGGAAGAAATCTTACTTAGGATAAGTTTGGTAAGAACTGATAATAGGAATAGTAACAGAGAAAATAATGGATTTTTACGAATCAGAGTTGAAATATCTTTAATCAACCAGTATCAAGTTTTTTGAAATGTTTACAATGTATTAACTAACATGGGACAGATACAAAAATATAAGAAGCTTACACCATTTGAGAAGATGCAATAAGAAATCTAGATTAGAATTGAATGTGTAAATTATCTAACTTAAAAGAATATGGGTCACTAAGCTGAACAAAAAGTAATTATCTTTTATTCATTTTGTGACCAAGTCAAATCTAGTTATAGGGATATTTAAGACTTAGAAAGCAGCTTGACACTCCTTTATTCATCTCACTTTCCCTTTCATTAGATCACATATGGACTTGATACCTAGCTTCCATGAGACCATTGTCCCTAGCATTTACATTTTCAGTGTCCAATCATTTTCCCTTTAGATGTCCCTTGTCCATAGTTTGCAAAATATGGCTAGAATGCCAACTGCACTCAAGGGAAAAATTGAGAGAGACATTTTTAAAACGGCTCTAATCAAATTAACCTTTAGCTGCAGTAAGTCTATACTTGAGGTGTCAATAAAAAGTTATTATTAAAAAAAAAAAAGTTTATACTTGAAAGAGTGATCTTTTCTCTGAGTCATCATTCCTTTGTTAAAAGGAGAAAGAATGGGGCAGTTAGTTGGTATAATGGTGCACCAGCCCTGAAGTTCTGAGTTCAAATGTAGCCTCAGACACTTCCTAATTGTATGACCATGGGCAAGTCACTTAATCTCATTTGCCTCCTCAAATAAACAAACAAACAAACAACAAATAAATAAAAGGAGAGAGAATTTGGTTCTTTATAACTGAAGGGCTCAATCTATAGGTAGCAATTGTGTTTTACTCTTAAACCAGTTAGGGACAAAAGTGACAACCTGGAAAAAAAGTTATTTTTAGGCAGTTAAAAAAAGAAGTCATTATCAGTGGTATAATGAAAAGGACATTGTCCTTAAAATCACAAGACCTGAATTTTAGTCCTAGGTCTCACACGAACTCTTACTTGGGCAAGTCATTAAACTTCTCTCAATCTCAGTTTTCTAGATACTATTTATACAATCCATCATAGCTTAAAGTTTTCTTAAGAAAAAGGTTTTCGTAAACTTCAGAGAGCCTTTTAAGAAAGTGAACTTTTGTCTTAGGAATGTGTTGGACACCATTAGGGCATAATCACATTTTATATCACTAAAGACAACAGTTCTCTATTTACTTAACAATGCACAAACTAAGTAGAATTAGTATTTTTCTTATGCAAGTTATTTCAGTAGAAATTGTGTGAATAAACTAAATGGTGATGTTATTTTTTGCTCTTATTAAATTATTATTTTCATTATTTTATTTTATCAAATTATTCACTCATTCTTCAGAATTATTATTTAGAATAATTACTATTGTTCTAGTGATTACAAGATTTAATTATAGAAATTCTTATTATCTGTTTTGGTTTTTGTTTATTAAAGTGAGTTCACCAATGGATGAGGTACTGGCTTCTTTGAAACGTGGTAGTTTTCATCTGAAAAAGGTTGAACAACGAACTCTGCCTCCTTTTCCTGATGAAGATGATAGTAATAACATCTTGGCACAGATAAGGAAAGGGGTGAAACTGAAGAAGGTACAGAAGGAAGTTTTGAGAGAATCCTTCACACTCTTGCCTGATACAGACCCACTAACACGTAGCATTCATGAAGCACTTCGAAGAATTAAAGAAGCATCACCAGAATCTGAGGATGAAGAAGAGAGTTTGCCTTGCACAGATTGGGAAAACTAACATGTAAATGGTTCTATCTTTGTCAAAAAGCATTTTTAATTTTTCTTTCTATTTGGGGGCAGAAGTTAAGATAAAGTTGGGTTATCATTTGGTTTATTCATATTGTTTATACCACATGCTCACTACATTGTGTCATTAATAATAAACTTTTTACATTTATGCATTCAGTTGATCAGTGAAATAAGGTTGAGATAGTTAAACATCTCTTTCTCACAGAGGTTGAATGATCCCTACAGTACTACTATCACCTTAATAATATCCCTTATAAAAGTGAAATAGACTTTTACAACACATTATAAGTGTGAACATGTTTTATTTTGGATTTTTTTCTTCGTTTTTTAGTGTTTCTGACTTGAAGAAATTGACAGTTACTCAGGCTAAATAATTTCAAATCACAGGAAAAAAAATTAGGATTTCCTGATTTGCACTGAACTTTTAACATTACCTTCCAAAGGAATTGCTTTTCCAATAGTATATCTTTGCTAGATCATGGAAATAAAATGCCAATAATAGATGCTTCTACATTTTCCAAACAGATTTGCAGGCAGTGTGGTAAATTACTTAATTATTACCCATAGAAAACATGTTAAGAAATTCATCTAGTGAGTTCTCTTTGTGTGATGGTGGTGTTAGGGAAGTGAAGAAAAGTAGGCCATACTTTGAGTTGAACTATAAATTATACCAAACATTGCCTAAAATTAAGGGAGTTATTTAGCCCCATACATTTTATCTGGCCTTATTAACATGTTTTGTTTTGTTTTTTACACTGAAATAGGAATACCTTTTTTGTTTGGCCTCTTATTCTTAAATTTAATAGATGGTATGCCTTTGTCTTTATTTAGAACTTTGATTAGAACTGTTGACCAGAAGAGGGCCAAGCACAGGGCCTTCTAGACCACCCCAGTAGAGACACTCCCAGTCCTAGGTGGGTCCATAATAATAGTGAAGAAGCAATACATTTAGTTCTCTAATCATTTCGATGAGGAAAGCTAAAAGCATCTCCCCCATTTTCCATGATTACTAGTAGTATCTTAGCAAAATAAGTTCTTTTAAGTATTTCTAATTATAATTGGTTTGTACTATTGTCAAGAGATTTGAATTAATTTAGAAAAATTAGATGTTCTTAACATTTAGGGTTGGAATTCTATTTTATCTTGGGCTCATCGTTTCACAGATTGAGAATGAGAAAGGTTTAGGGAATAAAAGGGTCAAATCTCTCATTTTATGGATGAGGACATTGAAATTTTGAGAAGTTAAGCTTTCATATGTAATTATTAAGATCGTAAGATATAAATCCCACTACTCTTAAAATCCAGTGCCCTTTCACATTATACATCCTTGTTCTTTGAAATATTTTTATACTAGCATCTTCAAAAGTTGATTTTTTATTGCAAACAAAATAGAAGTTAGCTATCTTCATTTTGTTTCTTCTGTATGTTATCCTATTCATTCCCAAGGCTATCCATTCTCCTTCGTCATTTCTGGGCTTTAGTTTTCCTGATACTGTTCTCATAGGATTTTATCTTTTACTTCCCCTAAAAATGAAATTTTTGGCAAGGCAAGTCAGGAAATTGTTTTTCTTTTTAGTAGAAAGATATTTAAGAACTCTTTAGATAGTTATATTAATTGATCATTACTATATTCTTGGCTTCTCTGCCAGCTTTGTCAATTTTAAGTAATTTTAGTCAATTGTGTCCTTAATTGTTGACTGAGTATAGAAAGAAACATCTCTGTATTTTACAAAAGGGCTAAAAAGTTCAGTTACATGCTCATGGTCACATAATGGTGCTGCAAGGTGGGTCTTGTGATTTCATGTTGTTTACCACTAATCATATTACTTCTCAGGCAGCTGAAGACTGAGTTTCTTTTTGTTAATTTGTTAATAAGGAAAATAAAACCACTGGGACAAGGAAGTATAGGTCTAAATGCCTAAAGTAATTTGGATGATTAAATTCTTATTTCTTGAATAGTATTTGAAAGAATAATGAAGCCATATAACCTGGGTCTTTGTTTTTAGAGATTGCATTTCAAAGTAATAATTTTTAGACAGTTCTATATATGTAAATGTATATAGATATCCCATACTTAGAAACTTAGATGCTTTAACTTAATATCATTTAATTTCTCCCTGGAAAAAAAAATCTGTTTTGTGTTGGCTGTGTACAAGATATTATACTAGGCTCTTTAAAATAAACAGATTAATGATAAGATCCCTTTCCTCAAAGACCTTACAATAACTAAGATAGTGCTGCTAAGACATGCAAAAAATAACAATGTAAATTTTCATCTTAAAAGAAATGTAACTTGCTGCACCATTAGGAGTCTTAGCTTATTAAATAGCCAAAGTCAAACCTTAAACCATTATTATTACATATAGAATGTTGGACCTGTCATTAAAGCCAGAGTTATGAATTACTTCCAGTATACTTATATGGGTAAACTTAAGACAGTGTATATATTTTTGTCATATACAAAATTTATAATTGCATATTTTAGTTGTCCCTGTCAAGGAGAACACTGACTATATATGGGAAGAAATTAAAATTTATTTAAATGTGTCATTAAGGTTTTGAAAATGTTTATCATGTGTTTTCAGATTTGTTTTTATAAAATGTATCTTTTACTACCTGTCCACAAGGAGGCAGGATGGTACAGTGGAAAGAGTACTGGACTTGGAGTCTGAGAAGCGGGTTTAAATCTTTACTGTTAAAATTCTTGCCTTCTTGGTCAAGTCATTAACTTGCAGTTTCCTCATCTGTAAAATGGGACTCTGGCTTAGATGAACCTTTACCAAGATCTGACCCTATTCTAAATCTGAGATCTTTGTGGTCTCCAGTCACGCCCTACAGAGAAGTGACTGTGAATGAGGCTTCAGTCAGACACACATCATAGCTCTATTCCATACTTCAAAATCAAGTTTTAATTCTATCATAGTAGTTTCTGGAAATAATTTCTTTCCCAGATCAGTTTAGTCCACTTTTTAAACAAAGAACAGTTTAGCAAAAATATCCATTACACTGACCACATCTAATAGTAAATGCAACATTTCTGCAGTTAAAACATTACCTCTAACAGGTTATCTTTTTTAACATGATTTTGTTTTTGTGTTTTTGAAAACAGGTGACTTAACAGCCACTGAGAGGAAAAATAATGCCCACACTTGAAGATTATCTTCCTACTCCTTTGGGGAAAATTTGTGAGCAGTATGATTCTGCAGTCTAAGCTGCATTAGTGCAGTGTGTGAAAAGGGAAGTCATTTTATAGGTCATCTTGATGATTCTATCCATTCCAGTACATAGAGGTTAAACAAAGTGAATTTTAGATGTGTAATGTACATAATCATAATGAAGAGAATGTCTCTAGGATGCCCTCCAGTTCTTTTAAAAGCACTTTTTTCATTTACATCAATAGAGTGGCCAGTTAAACTTAGAAGAATGCTGTTGCATTGATGAACATCTACTGTGAGTTATGTCAGGACTGCTATTAAATCTGCCCTTCAGTGCACTGAGAGATCATCTGCTTGAAAAACAGCTCTTCCACATCAGTTTATTCCACAGTTAAACATCTTTTTAAAAAGCAGTCTTAGTTTACCCTAGTAGCTTTATGACAGGAGTTGTAAGAAAATTCAGATGGAAAATAATCCCAAACTTCCATAATTGTTCATCTCCAAAAGAATTTATGTTAAGATGTCATGACATCTGAACAGAGACATAGAATAATCATGGGAGATCCATATATAAATATTTATTTACAATGACATGACACACTTAACACGGCACATTTTTAGGAAGCCACAGTCTTACACTTTGTTTTTTGAAATAAAACTTTCCATGCGCTTTTAAATAGCTCTTAATTTTGAGTTTATAGTAGTTTGAATTTTATGTGCAACTATTGTTATGAGAAGCAATACTTTGTAACTGGATAGTACTTCAAATGTTTTTTAGGCTTTCTGTTTGAACTATCACTTGATTACTGTAACTCATGAAATTTCTATTTGGAATCACATATGAAGGTTACTTTAATTTGTGTTCTATATAAATTTGGTTTTATGCTCCACAATTTAAAAACAAAATGTGCTCCACGATAATTTCTATCAAAAAATAGACATTATAGCCTCTTTGACAACAATTCACTACCTTTGAGCCCTCCAAGTAAAACTTTGATGAATATTCTTTTGCATTGGTACTTTGAAAAACAATTAACAACTAAAGACTAATAGTTTAAAGGCAGTTTTTTTTTTTCTATTCATAATTGTGAATAGTTAAGCATCTCAATTGGATTAAACACAAAATTACTTAAGTAGAGTCTTATTCTTTCTATCTATCTTCATTCCTTTACAAAAAGAATTAACTCTGGCAGTAACAAGGGCCCTCATGATACCCAGACCTGTAAGACTTTTAGAACAGTATTATAGTAAAGTCCCAGTTTATGTGGACTGCTACTTGTATTAATGAATGGGGGAAAAAATTAGTAATGCCGTACTAACTATCAATCCCACTTCTTTTAAAGCAGTTGGTGTACAGTGAGAGAGCTGACAAGATACCCTGGAAAAGGCCACAAGTCTATTCACATGTCTAAAGGCCACAAGTCTATTCACATGTCTTGACTTTTAAAAGAAACTAATAATTTGGATCATTTAATTATTGATATTGCCAAGTATTGTTTGTTGAAGAGTTTAAAGAAATATTTGGAAAGTACTTGTGAGCCACCTTTTTCCAAAGTGACACTCTTTTTATTCAAGCAACATTTTACAGCTTGATATCTTACCTAGGCAGATTACTAATACAGATTTAATGTGTGAAATTTCATTGTCCTATAGAATCTTTTAACAAAATATTGCACAACAGTAAAATAATTAAAATTTTCTTTTTAATTAAAAAGTTGGAGTTTAGTAATACTGTTTTTGTTTTTAAAGTTAGCAGCTTTATAAACAATTACATACATGAAAAAAAAAAGTTTTCCCACCTTAGGACTTTTTCTTATTAATACATGTAACCATAACAGAGACCCTTTTAAAATTAACAGCGGTACATATTTGGAACCTCATTGTGGAATTATTTCACATAAAGCAGAATTTGGTTTAAGAATGTTCCATTTTCAGCTACCAAAAGCACTTCATATAAGAGTCTTAAAATAGTTTCCATTGCCATTATGTAATGACAATATCAAAGCAAGGCTACATTGTTTATATCAAGTTGATGTCCAATAGTAAGATGACTGATTTCACTTCACCAACTACTAATATAACTTATGGTTTGTCTTTTTTTTTTTAACATGAAATTTGAAATGTCAGCAATGTTAAACAAGATCATATTCTTTACTTACTCAATACTCTTTCCTCCATTAAAATGTGGGCTGATTGTATTAGCCTTATATGTATGTTGTAACTATATTTATAAAAGTTACAAGAGCTACTTGTTTTATTGAAAAAGTTGTCTGATTTACTTCCTTTCAATTAAACCTGTGATTTAAACAGACAATTTTATTATTGTTAATTTATCATGTTTCCATAATGAGAATTATAAGTTAATATACAGTTCCAGTCCAAGCTGCCATGTATTTAAATAGGAAAGCAAGTGTGTGTTGACTTGGGATGTTAAAAGATAAACCTTGAGAGTCATTTTCACATATTTCTTCTATATAGAATTGAACTTGTATATATTGCCATGTATAGTGTATAGAAAAAGTATTCCTAATGCTGCAGAATCTTGGTGGTGCTGTCACAGTGTGGGAAAATGCCTGGCTTAGGAGACTTTACAAAGTTTTTGTTTGACATATCTTTGCAGACTTTAATAAGCATGTGAGTAGTATAAAAAATATAATTCCAAGTTCTATCCCCTAAACCTTTGGAGCAGAAATGTTTTTATAAGGTGCATTTTGAAAAGACTCAATCCAGCTACAAAATAATGCATAGTATATTATTTCATAACTTTCCATTACATGAAATTCTAACCATTTATTCTTCTTGTATGTACCAGAAAACATCTACTTGTTTATTACAAGCTGAGTGAGATGTGTAATAATAATAGATAATCTAGCGGACGGGGATATATGAGTTTTAAGACATGAGGAACATACTGCTGCCCATCACAGATTGCAAGAATTCATAGTCATAAGTGAAAGAAAAGCCAAAATGGAGGACAACATCTGTGTTTTGGAATGGATACATATCCATAAAAAAAATTTTATTCATCTGTTATGTTTGCATAAGATAAAGGTAGCTTAGGGGGAAAGTTTTCTGGTTGTGATTTTTGTTTTTTATAAAACACAAAACAACATTAAAGTTTTGTAACACACGCTTAACATCAGCTATTTACTTGTAAAAAGAACTCGTGTCCTTAGAGGCAATATCAGGGATTTGGGGTTTCATATACTTTACATGGCTCTTTGCAAAGAACCATTTTGCCTTTAACATATTTTTCATTTAGTAAAATGTTTCAGAACTCTGGCAAGTACATTATTGAAATGCAATTAATTGATAAGAGCCCTAAACTTAATTGTTATTAGCATTTGTTCTTTTTGTTGCACTGAATTAATATTATAATTTATAAGGCTTTGTATTCATTTTAAACAGATTTTATTTTCTTTTTAATAATTATATTCTGTTATTTCTGATAAATTCCCAAAAGAATGAAAGAAAATTGTATGCATAACATTAGAGAATTATTACAGATGTTACAAAGCAGTGAGGGTTATTTCAAAAAAAAGAGATAAAAATGAAAGCACCTTACTGTTGGAGCACATTGCATTTATTTAGGACTACTGACAGATAACGGTAGTTATGTTTGAACTTTATTGCAAAGTGCTCTCTAGCTAAAGCACACTGACCAATGTCACTGCTAATTAGTTGCTCTATAAAAGGAAGCAATGGATATTTTCTAGCCTATAAAATATAGTATAATGTTTTCCTACAAAATGAATTTATATTGCTGTCTAAACTGTCACGTACATAACATTTAGAGGTTTTTAAAGGTGGGAGGGAGCTGCCAGTATACTTTCTGGATCAATTTTTATATGTTTTGTCTTTGTGTTGTATACATGTATACACATATGTGTGCATGCACGCATAAATATAAATGTTTATCTTATCAAGATATTTTTAAAAGGTCTGTTCATTCCATATTCCTAAATTTGATCCACAATGTTTACACCTTGGCACTTGTAGGTCTTAATTGTGATTCTAACAGAACAAATCCTTTATCATTTGCCTTCAGGCATTCCAAATTCACTGAGTGAATGTCTCCTCCCCTTTCTGCCTCCCCACATCCCATTCCCCCCCCCCCAAAAAAAAAAAAAAAAACTTATAGTGTGCCTGCAGTGTGGATATATAGAGAGTTATCTCTGATGTTGACAGGGAGCACCCCTACCAACTTTTGCTTCCACTGCCTATATAGTACAAGTATTACTTTTTTTTTTTTTTTTTTTTTTTTTTTGGTGGGTAAAAGGAAAGCGAGGCAATAATGGTTCTAGGTAATAGTGGAGAAAGCCCTGAGTAATAGAGAAAAAAAAATGTCACATATGCACACTTAATATGTTCATTAGATATGATCCTAATACATAAAACAGGATTTAAGTTACTTAAGACCTCTGTTAGTTGTTAAAGGATATAACTGGTCTTCTCATTTTAAGAAGTCACTTAAATCATGGAAGTGGTATTTCCTCCATCTGTGAAGCAAGAAGGATTTGACAGTTTGATCCATACAATGACTTCTTTACCTTTGTCAGTATCTCACAGCCTCATTGGTACCATATTTCTTGCCAAGTGTAAACAATATTCAGTTTATGAAGAATAGAGATCTTTTGCATGAATGCTGCAGCTCATTCAGCCTGTCTGGATAAATGAAAATTCTAATAGTAAACTGATCCACCTTTCACTAGCTTTGTGCAATATTATAAAAGTAGGAAAAAACAAAACAAAACACTAGCACGTTGTCCTTGGCTTTAAGAAATTCCTTAACAGTTGCATTTGAGTGGACATTTTAAATGCACATTGTATTGTAAATGCCAACTCTTGCAAATTTACAACACTAAATATTCAACGTTCTAAAGTATTAAATAACAGTGTAAAGAAAAAACTAAGTAAGCATTTTAGAGCAATACTATGAAATCTCCAATAATTGTTTTGACTGTTGCCTTTTTCTTTTTTTCTTTAGTGCAAACTTTTCACAATGTAATTATTGTATTGCTTTTTATTTCATGTTTTTTACACTCATGACTTCAGAGTTAAAATATTCTACACCAAGTACTACAATCACTTTTCTTGTACATGCAATGTAACAATATACAGTTTTGGTGCTTAACAATATTCTTTTTTTTTCTTTAATAAAGGATATTTATTTGAATTATTTGATTTTGCTTACTCAGAAAAGATTTCTGTTTGTTTTTGCTTTTTATTTTAGGTAGAACAGATCATTCATGTAAATCTTAACTTTCAAACATGCTAAAGACCATAATTGTCTTATTTACTTTGCTCTAAAGTTTGTGATAAAATATTCTTATTAATTGAAGGTATGTATAATACCAATTGAAATTATTTTAATTGTAGATTCATGAGAGGGCAGGGAAAGAATAAACCTGTGCTTTCTCACAACAGTCAAGAAATTTTACCAATGATACAAGATCCAAAGTCGCGTTGAATTTTACTTAATGTAGCAGCCAGTACTACATCACAGAACTTAAAAAGGAAGGCACCTTGTGTTTAAGATGTAGCAGTAGTATTTTGTTAAAATATTTAGTCTTCTAAGGTAGGGGAAAAACCTGCTGGCTTGGTGGTATTTAAACTTTTGAAAATAAGAGCTAGATCCCACCTTTAGCAAGATATGTGATTGTTATTTGTATGGATTTTGTGAAAAAATAGCTTAAAATTAATGTTCAGCTGCTTTCAAGTGGTAGATGTCTCATACAATTTTTTTAAAATGACAACTCTACCTTTAATGACTAGTGCTTTCCAATGAGAATAATTCAAGTTGCCCATCTTCCAATGTGAACTATTTCCTTTGGAAAACCTAAAATTAAAGGAACAAAAACAGGCAGAAAAAATTTAATTTCCACTTGAGTGGAACTCAACTTGAGTGGATTGTCCACTTTGGTTTTTTGTTCTTCTGTCCTCTTCACAAAGTCCATACCCTTTATTATCTCTTCCAACAGTACAGTGTGCCTCCCTTCTAAACTACTGTCTGCTGCTCATGCTATTTCTGTCCCAAAGCAATGAACCCTGAGATATGCTTAGATTTTCCACTTTTAAAGAAACAAAAAAAATTAACAATGTGGAAACTGGGCAATTCCAGTTTCCCCCGAGTTGAGTCCTGAGTATAGTTTGATTTTTATTAAATGGGCGTACATACATATTAACACAAAACAGCATTATGAAAGTACATAAAGATTTTCAGTCATTGGCAGATATGCAATTTGTCTTTATGCCAGTGTCCAAAATGATATTGATATCAGGGTTTAACCTATCAGCGATTAATATAGAAGTTTTTATTCAAATCCACTACGGAGTTATTACTGAATGCTATGTAATGCCATGCTAATCAGCTTAAATTACTTTCCATTTCAATAAATTATATTGTTCATGTGGCCCACAGGAGAAAACCTGACTCTTGCTATTGAAGCATTTGTGTGATGAGAAAGAAAAGATTCAGGCTTCCTCTGACTATGCACTAATAGGAATCCACTTATGTAATTAAATATACATCCCAATGCCTATAAAGATAAAGGATTTGAGGCAGCTAGATAGAGCACCAACCCTGAAGTCAGGAGTACCCGAGTTCAAATGTGGCCTCAGACACAATACATTCTAGCTGTGTGACACTGGGCAAGTCACTTAACCCTAATTACCTCAGGAAAAAAATATATTTTATCATATATAATTAACATAATTATACATTTAACTTAAAAAATAAAGATAAAGCACTAATTAAATGCAAACGGTAGATAAAATAATTTGCAGATCATAATACAATAAAATTAGCAATGAGTAAAGAAAATTTGAACAAAAACACTAGAGACTAATGACACTGAAAAACAATTGGGCAAAAGCCACCACAAATTATAGACCATAGTATTAAATATAAATGAAATGTTATGGCAAAATATTTGGGATTGCAGCTAAGTAGTCTTCAAAAGAAAATTTACACATTTGGAAAAAAGTTGGTTGTGATGTTAAAAAATGTGTGCTAATCTGGTGGGAAAATTGTGGTTAAAACAAAAAAAATTAAGCCAATCTAAAATGAAAAGTCACAAGAGAAAAATATCAAATTTTTCTGATAATGGTTTGGTATATGCATGAATTACATGTATATGTGTGTGCATATGTAGAGTTAATAGCCATTCTCCAATAGATAATTGCAAGGAAAATAAACAGTGCTTATCTTGGATTAAGAGAATGCACATCAAGACAACCTGAGGCTTCACCTCATTATTGCCATATTGCTAAAAAGGAAAAGAAAATGGCTATAGTCAATGTTGGAAGGATTGTGAGATATTGGCATGTAAAAATGTAATTAGTGAAGCTCCTGAATTATGCAAATATGATCAAAATGCCCATGCACTTTAGACTGGAGATTTCATTCGAGTTTATTTTCCAAGGAAGAATGAGTTCCTATGTGCAACGAAATAGTTCTAGCAACATTTGTTGTGATAGCAAAGAATTGGAAACCAGGTAGGTGCCCATCAGCTGGGGAATGGCTTAAACAATTTTTTTGTTTCCTCAATGTAATCCCTCTTAGAGTAATAGGATAGCAGACTCAATCAGAGGTGTAAACGAAAGAAGAGATAAAACATCTCTTTCCAAATGGTAGGATTTTGCACTTAGAAAACCCTAGAGAAATAACACAGAAGCTGATAAATATTTGCAACAAGATTATATAGAAGATAAAAACCAATCCACAAGAATCAATATTTTTTTTTGCAGTACTAACAAAAAAAAAAAAAAAATACACATACTCATGCTATCTTCCACATAACTGCCTAAGTGATTTATTTAAAACACAGACCTGACACAATAAAGTGCAGTGGCTGTCTATTCTAGGATCAGCTACAAACTTTTTGGTATTTAAGATCTTTCACAATTTGGCTCCAACTTTCTAGTATTTTAAATTCTTCCTCTTCACACATTTAGCCAAACTAGCCTTTCTAGCTTTTCCTATGTGCTTTCTTTGTGACTTTTCCTGTCTGGTTATCATTAATGTCTGCAGCACACTTCCTCATCAACCCACTTCTTAGAATCTAATAGTTTCAATCCTCATCTTGGGTGCCACCCTCCAGTCACTGGTTTGTCTCCCTATCCTCTGCCAAATTATTCTGTATTGTATGTTTGTGAATACACATTATACATGTTGCCTAGTACAGTGTTTTGGTACATAGTGAATACTTAATATATGCTTGTTTGGTAACATTGTCTATTCAAAATAACCAAAAATGTTTAATCGAGTTAACACCAACATACAAGAGTTATATAAATACCACTACAAAAATATTTGACAGTCTTAAGTGGGAAAGGGGTTAGGTGTCATTGTGTCATTCCAATATGAAAGATGGCAATACCAGTTCACTTGTAGTTTTAGCATGTAAATCAAATTAGTGAAGTGGTGTTTTTTTTTTTTAACAGAATAAAAAGTCATTTAGAAAAATAGATTTAAATTCTCAAGAGAAACTACAAAGGAAAAGTTATGAGAGATACATTATAAAAATGTATTAAAACACAAAAGTAGATTAGTGGAGTAGACTAAGTGAGAAATAAGGATAATAACTTACTATTTAATAATCCTAAGAATATATTACTAGAGGCTGGATACCCTTTTTTGATAGAAATATGAGAAATAAGTTTGGCCGAAATTAGGACTTAAATTGATATTTTACATCACATATCACAATAAGTTCAAAACAGGTTTGTAACTTGAAGAAAAAAAGATTACACCATGAAAAAAGAAGAAAATTGGAACATTTTTTGTTGCAAAAAATTTTTACAACTATTACTAGGGGAGAATTCTTAACTAAACAAGGTATGGATGACATTATAAAAGAATAGAAAACTTAAAGATTACGTAAAAATTAAAATACTTGTACACGAATAAGAAGAAACAGTGGTTCAAAATATTTGCACCAAACATCTCAAAATCTGATATCAGGAATATATAGAAAATTGACATAAATATGTAACAGCAATTCTCTTATTTAAGGATATATTTTTCAAAATTTTAACAAACTACAAATAATCACATGAAAACATACTTCAAATCACTCACAATAAATTCTTTTCAACTAATCATTTATTTGCTCTTTCCCACTCTCCACTGAAAAGAAAAAAAATTCTCCTAACAGGCAGGCATATTCAAAGAAAACAAATCTTTGTAATGTCCATGTCCAAAACTCTGCATCTTGAATCCATTGCATCTTTTGTCAGGAGATGGCTACAGATGATCATGGAAATTGTAGTGGTTCAGTGCTGTGATCAGAGTTCCTTTGATCTTTCAAAGTCTTTATTATGTTATGTACATAATTATTAAATTATGTTGTATAAATCATTCTATCACTTCCACTCATTTCATAAGTCTCCCCAGGCTTCTCTAAATCCATCTTTTTTTTGTCATTCTTATGACACAATATTCTATTACATTTGTATACCATAATGTATCCAAATAACCCTAAGTGTTAAATCCAGTTTCCAGTTCTTTGTCACTGTGGAAAGAGCTGCTCTAAATTATATATATATGTGTGTGTCCTTTTCTTTTTCTCTCAATGGATTATAGGCATAATTGAGACATCTCTAGGTCAAAGAGTATGCCCAATTTATGGTCAGAGTTCCAAACTGCTTTCAAGAATGACCAGACCAATTCATAGCTTTATTAACATCCCATTTTCCCAGAGCTGCTCCAATGTGTTGTTTTTCAGTTTTTGTCAATTTAGTCAATCAGATTAAATTCACCTTTGATGGGGTTTTAAAATAAGACATTTATTAGGGCTGGTTAAAGAGAGATTGAATGATTTTAGAAAAATGATTTTGAATGGTATATCTCAAAGTAACTTTTCTGTTTAATGAAGCAAAGCCATTCAATGAACTTTCACTTAAATGCTGCAACCTTGCTTTACCTTATTATGGAATTTTGTCCTTCATTTTGATATATGATAAATTGTAAGTAGAAGTGTCTTTTGTCAGAAAGATTTTCAAAGGCAGGATGGATTTCTCTCCCTTTAGATTTTTTTCTCAGCAGAGATGTTTAGAATTAAAATAATTTAATAAAATATCTGTCAGGATTTGTGCTTCAAATGTAGAGTACTGATATTTCCCTCCATGAGGCATTTTTTAAAAAATCCTATTTTATTGCTAATTTTTTTGTTTTTGCATCATAGTTTCTGTACACATTCATTTCCCTTTCCCTATCTGAGCCAATCTTGTGTAAAAAGCTTTTAAAAGCAGAAACAAAACCATTTCATTAAAGCAAACCAATTGTGTCTGACAATATATAGAACATTACAAACTCTTAGATGCCCATTTCTGCAAAGAGAAAGGGGTTATGCATTCTCTCAAATCTTCTCTAGGGCCAAATTTGGTCAACATAATTGCACAGTATTTTGGGGTGGATTGCTTTCTTTTTATTCACACTGTAATCATACATACTATTTTCTTAGTTCCAATTACCTCATTCTGCATTCCTTCAAATAATCCCATGCCTTTCTTTAATCTTTGTATTTATCATCTCTTATAGCAATATTTCATTATTTTAATGTACTGCAATTCATTTAGGCATTCCCCCTCTATTGCTGGTTATCTACTTTGCTTCCAGTTCTTTGCTAATTCAAATATGGTATTAATATTTTGAAAAAAATAGGATCTTTCTATATCCTTTTTGCGTAAAAAGTATGGACATTTTAAAACACTTTGGGAGGGGCATAATTCCAAATTATTTTTCAGAATGATTTGATCAATTCATAGAATAGCCCTTCCATCACTATTTCCAGTCAGTTTCCATCTTTATCCATGTATTGGGTGTGAGGCAGAAATTCAAAGCTGTTTTGATTTGCATTTCTCTTATGATGTGGATCACCGTTTCATGTGGTTTGCAGTTCTTTTGAGAGTAGTCTACTAGTACTGATCTTTTTACTTTCTAATTTTTTAACACTTAATTTCTCATATTTAGGTTGTGTATCTATTTTGAATTTATTATAGTAAAATGAGTAAACTATTGGTCTAAATCAATTTTCCAAAATGCTTTTTAATTTTCTCTATAGTTCTTGTCAAATAGAGATACACAGACTATTAAAAAAAAGGGGGGGGGGGAAACATTGCTAATAATGATTTTAAAATGTCCAATCTTATTAACAATAAGTTTGGATAAAACTTTACACCTAGAAAATAAGCAAAAGTAATTAAAAACAATGGAACTTAATATTGGTAGATTATAAAGAGTACTCCCATTCCCTGCGAGTAGACTGGCATATTTGCAGAATATTTTTGGAGTATGCAGTAAACTTTACAAAAATAATCTTATACTTTGACCTCTATTGTTGGGAATATACCTGGCATTAAAAAAAAAAAACTGTTTCAAAGATTTTTATAGGAAATGTATATGTAAAGTAAAACGGAAACGGCCTAAATGTCCAACAATAGGGGAAAAATTAAACCGCAGCAGGTTAATGCAATGGAATAATACAAATAATGCAATTAGCATGGAAAAGCATAAAAATACTCCGAATCTGGAAAGTATCTTTTTTGAAATAACAGAAAATAAAAAAAGTCAGAATATATGACATGAAGAAAATTGAATGAGAGTGTCAAGGATTTATAAAGTTTTTACTATATATACCAAGTATTTTGTTAAATATTTCAGACAGGAAAAGAAAAAACATTTTCAGTCTCTCAATTCATATTTATGAAATATACACCAATTCATAGAAAGGGGTATTATATCCCATGAGTCCCATATGCCTCACCTCAAAGCAAGGACAATAGATGGCCCACATCATTTAATGCATCACATAGGAATACATAAATCCAACAGGATGATCTAAAGCTTGGTGGGATGAGCCTGAGATGACCTGAGACAGAAATGGAAAGGATTATCAAATGAGCACAAATTTTATTTTTAATTGAATCTCTGTTCACAGAGAATAAAAATTGGTAAGAGGGAAAAAATACACTATGTACTGTGTAGAGGGAAAGTGATCTCAGAAGGCACTAGCAAAAGGAATGGTATAAGATCTGCCGAAGGTTAGATTTTTTTTTCAATAATAGCTTTTAATTTTTCAAAACACATGCAAAGATGGTTTTCAATATTCACCCTTACATAACCTTTTTGTTCCATATTTTTCTCTCTCCCTCTCCCTAGATAGCAAGTAATCCAATATAGGTTAAACATGTGCAATTCTTGTAAATATATTTCCACATTTATCCAGCTGCCCAAGAAAAATCAGATCAAAAAGAGAAAAATGAGCGAAAAATAAAAACAAAAACCAAGAGTCTTCTCTCTCGATGTAGATGGCTTCATCACAAGTCTATTGGAATTAGCCTGAATCACCTCATTGTTGAAAAGAACCCCCCATCACATAATCTTTTTGTTTGCTGTGTACTGTTCTTTTGGTTCTACTTATTTTAGTATCAGTTCATGTAAGTCTCTCCAAGCCTTTCTGAAATCAACCAGCTTGTAGAATATTCCATTATATTCATATAACAGCTTATTCAGCCATTCTCTGACTGATGAGCATCCACTCAGTTTCCAGTTCCTTGCCAGCCCAAAAAAGGGCTGCTCCAAGCATTTTTGCACGAGAGCCTTTTCCCTTTTTTATGATCTTTTTGGGACACAGACCCAGTAGAGACACTGTTGAATCAAAGGGTATGCACAGTTTGTTAGCTTTTTGGGCATAATGGAAGTTAGTCTTCAAGGAAGCCAGGGAAGTGAGAGATGGAGATGAGAAAGGAGAGCATTCTAGGAATGGGGGGCAGTCAGTACAAAGGCACAAACCCAAGAGATGCAATGTCAAGTTCAAGGAAGAGGAAGTAGGTCAGTACGAGATGATCAGAGATCATGAAGGAAAAATAGTCTAAGAAGACAAAGTAGGAAGCAACTAGATTGTGAAGGGCTTTCAATGCCAGTTTTATATTTTATCCTGGAGATAACAGGGAGCCACCGGAGGTTATTGTGTGAGCAGCTGGTGATCAACTTCCTATAAATTACAAATATCACAACAGGAAATCACTTTGGCAACTTCGTGGAGGATGAATTGGAGTGGAGAGAGACTTGAAGAGACCAATTCAAAAACACTTGGCACAGTTCAGGCCAGAAGTAATATGACCCTGAACCAGGATGATGACCATGTGAATAGGACATGTGAGAAGTGCAATGAAGGTAGAGATGACAGTGTTTTGGCAGATGAGATGTGGCGTGAGTATGAGGGAAGAGTTGAAGATGACACTGAGGTTGAGAGCGTGTATGTCTAGAAGGATGGTAATGTCCATGGTTAAGTTGGGCAGAGGGAAGGATGTGGGAGTAAAGATAAATTCTTTGATGATGCTAAGTTGGAAATATCTGCAGGACATCCAGTTCAAGATGTCCAAAAAGAAGTTGGTGGAGTGGGACAAGCTCAGGATTAGGATCAGGATCAGGAAATCAAGTAATCATCTATAAAGAATGCATTGAATGCATTCGAGTTGAATTCACTGAGATGATATAGAGGGAAAACAGAAAAGGGGCTAGGCCAGAACCTTAAATGACACTCATTGTTTAGTTGACTATGACATGAAGATCCAGTATGGGAGACTGAGAAGTGATCACAGGAAGAGAAATAGGATAGAGTAATGACTCAAAAGCCTAGAGAGAAAAAAGAGGATCTAAAAGGTAATAATGTAAAAAACTGCAGAAATCAAGAAGGATGAGTATTAAGAAAGGTGGTTAGGTTTGGTAATTAAGAAAACAGCAATTTTGAAGAGGGAAATTCAGTTGATTGACACAGTGGGAAGTCAGATTCCAGAGAATTTAGTATGGACAAATAATCCTCATGATAATTTAGAGGAAAAAAAACGAAAAGGTGTCATCCTAATTTAATTTCAAAATATAGTTACCAAGAAAGTTTAGTTGTTCATATTGATGTTTGGTATTAAATTTTAATAAAAACTTTTTTAAAAAGACATTTGACAAGTCACTCTTAAAAGTTCTATTCCAATATTTTGTTTCTCATGTATATGTCAAAATCAGATGAGATCCCCTGAAAGATACCAAAGAGCTCATTCTTTAATGACCTTCCGATATATGTCATGCACCACATAAAAGAAGTATACTCCCCCAAAATGGGGACATCAAAGAGGACATCTAACAGAATTTAAATTAAAGAGGAATTTCTAATAATACTTGAAGTCCTCCATTTTCTGACATGTTAAAGATTGAAACAAGTGCAGGAACAGTGAATTTTCTAAGTGAGCTAAGTAATTGATCGAATTTAACTTTACTATCTACATGGAAAAACACACAAAGACAAAGACAAAGGGAGCATGGCCCTACAGAAAAGTGCTTATAATTTATTGCCAGGACTAGATTGGAATTCCAACCCTACCACTTACTACCAGTGTAACTTTGGACTCTAGTTTATTTATAAAATAAATGGGCTGAACCAGATTAGCTCAGTCCCTTCCATCTATCATTGTATCGGCCTGTGCAGAATACTTATTTCTGAGATGATATTGGGCAGACAATGTAATGGTATATCAGTACATATATCTTAAAAAGAGTATAAATTAGGAAGGAAATGGGCTCAGAAGTAAAGGAGACCAGGCTGGATTGTTTTGGGGGAAAAACTGTGTTTTTAAAAGATGCCAAGTTTCTCCCTGAGACAAAGGCATTTAAAATGTGTATATATATATGTGCATGCATGTATGTATGCATATTATGTACTGTGATTATTCTTTCAGTAATGCTATATGACTCCGATTCATGGAATACCATGGTCTGAGAAGTATTCAAGTTGCAAGTTACCCAAAAGATAATGGAAAGGCACCTGCTAGGGGCAAGTAAACCACAATACATTTCCAACAAGGAGTAATGCTGAGAAATGGCATAAGGAACATCATCAGAGATACATGGGACTAGAAAAGGAGGAAGATCAATGATATGCAAAGAACTAGAGAAAGCTGTCAGCTTATGAGTTTCATTGTGATTCAAATATTAGGAGATCTAGAATGGGCTCCCAGAATGTTGGATGGATGCTCTACACAGGCTTCAATGGGAGACATGGACAAAAGAATCATAGAGGATGAAAAAGCATGACTAAGATATAATCTGTTCCACCGGAGAAAGGACACATATTGATAGGATCACAGATTCATTTAAATGCAAGCCCAAGTTTGGTTTGGCTGCCATGTCACATTCACCAATTGGATCTCATCATTTTGGGAGTTCCTTCCAATGTGCCAATCACAAACTACTATGCCTATTATTCATCCAATGCAATTCTTGTACATGTCCAACCAAAAGTTCATCACAGAAAGGGTCCAACCAAAGTGGATTTATTTCCTCCTAAAATTACTAGGGGACCACTCTGACCATCCACCTTTCATGTCATCCACTCCAATCAGGGCCATCTTCAGTTACCTTGACTTTGCCCCTCATTGGACTTTCATGACTTGGCAGGTGAGAATGAGGCTGACACCTTTGACCTTTTGGCAGTTCTTCCTCATTTAAGTCCAATTCACTCAAAAGTCAAAACATCACCCTCATGATGTCATTGGTTATCTGAATGAAGGACCACCACTAGCAGCAACATCAGCCACATCTTCCATGCACATAAGCCATCGTACACTTTTTTAAAAATGGCATCTTTTATTCCTGTTGTTCAGAGTTCTTCATTGGTTATATGTTATGTATGCATATACATACATATATATGTTCACATATAACATGGACCTCTCCATTGCCCTTCATGTGATGCTTATCTTTAGTTCTTCAAGGGCAGTTACCACATAGCAATGCCAGTATGATGCTTGCGTTGAAAACGTGAGCCTTTGCAGTTATGGGAAAGCTGGGGTCAGTGAGAGAATCTGTAATTTCTTGAAAGCAATTCAGTCTTCTCTCCTTTTTCTTTTCAAATCTGAACACAGTTCACCATTCATCTATACTGTCTGTCCCAAATATACAAATACTGAAGGTTGTATGTCTGGATGAATGTTGACATAAAGGCAATAAACATTCTTCATCCATTTGATCCTTCCTATGGGGATGGACAAGTCAAACTCCTTTGAATTATTATATGTCTTTTTAGGAGACTCAGCAATGTCTTGCATCTGGATGCAATCAATACAATGTAATTTATTTAATTTTAGGTTATACATGTACATTCATTTTATACATATTTCCATATGAGTCTGACAGAAAAAAAAATCAGAACAAACAAAAACCATGAAAAAGGAAAAAAAAATAGAGTGTATTTCAATCTGCATTCAGTTTCCATAGTTCTTGCTCTGAATGCAAAGGTATTTTCCATCCAAAATTTATTGGAATTGCCTTGGATCACTGAATTGCTAAGAGCTAACTCTATCAGAGTTGATCATCACACAATCTTGCTGTTGCTGTGTATAATGTTTTCCTTGTTCTGCTAGTTTCATTCAGCATCAGTTCGTGTGCATCTTTCTTCTGCTAGTTTCATTCAGCATCAGTTCGTGTGCATCTTTCTTCTGCTAGTTTCATTCAGCATCAGTTCGTGTGCATCTTTCTTCTGCTAGTTTCATTCAGCATCAGTTCACGTGCATCTTTCTTCTGCTAGTTTCATTCAGCATCAGTTCGTGTGCATCTTTCTTCTGATAGTTTCATTCAGCATCAGTTCGTGTGCATCTTTCTTCTGCTAGTTTCATTCAGCATCAGTTCGTGTGCATCTTTCTTCTGCTAGTTTCATTCAGCATCAGTTCGTGTGCATCTTTCTTCTGCTAGTTTCATTCAGCATCAGTTCGTGTGCATCTTTCTTCTGCTAGTTTCATTCAGCATCAGTTCGTGTGCATCTTTCTTCTGATAGTTTCATTCAGCATCAGTTCACGTGCATCTTTCCAGGCTTTTCTGAAATCAGCCTATTCATCATTTTTTATAAAACAATAATATTCCCTTTTAATATACCACAACTTATTCAATCATTTCCCAACTGATATAATTTACAAACAGGAGCAAATATCTGGAGCTCTACACTATTGAGGGGAATTCCTCCTCAGCTGGGCCTCCATGCTGGATATCCTCCATCGTAGTGGCCAAATGCTTTTAGGAAACATAAATCTCCCTATTTTATGTCTCAGCTGATGGTTATTATCACAGGGCCATTGAACAAGATAATTTCTGTTTTTCAAAGACTCATGAATGAACTTGATGGGAGACCTCTTTTTGTAAAAAGACCTATAAGATAGTATTTTCTTCTACTTTGTCAATTTTTGGTATTGTTAAGAGAAATGATTATTAATAACCAATGATTTAGGGAGATCTAGAGTTCTTCCCTTTTTCTAAAATTCTGATTTCAAAAGTTCAGTCTCTTGAAAGATTATTGATTATGAGATTGGATTTACTGATAATGAGATTGGACTAACAACAATTTTGTTCAAACTTCATTGGGGTGGGGAAGCCATTATATTCTACTCAGTTTGGGGGTGAAGATAAATTCTTTGATAAATAGTTTGCCCAAAGCTGGGAATAACTTAGAAGTAAATGACATGATCAAAGTTCGTTTGAGTATGTTCAGCCCCTCATTGTAATATTAATTCTTTCATTGTTAACCAGAATTGATTGTCACTCTGGGAATATCCCTCTTTCGCATATAAGCCATGATCCTGCTGCCATGATTGCCTTTGGTGTAAGAGAGAGAGCCAAATGACCACCCTTTTATTAATAAACATGTTGACATTATTGATAAAATTATTAAATTACCCAGAAATTATATCTCTGGAACCTTTTAAACCTCACATTGTGTATAATTAGCAATAAATAACAACAAATTTTATATTCTCTACATTTTTCAGCCTATTATGAGATGGTAAAATGTGGTCAATTGTTGAATATCATTTCCAAAAGCCTTGTTGTTCCCCAGCAATAGTTCACTCCAGTTCATCCTACATGCCCTGGCAATTATTGACTAAGATAAGATATTCTTCTCTGGGTCAGAAATTTTGTAGTCCCTTGCCAAAAATCACCTTGGATAAGCTTTCCATCTATAATCATAAAGCACATGCATTAGAATAAACATCAGCTCTTTAAACTAACAAGGATGATTATTCTGGTACTTTAGGCAATCATCCCACAATACCATTGAAAACAAATAAGCATTAGCAATACATAGAATAGAAATAGCAGAGCTATGCTAACAGCACTACACAGTCAACTAAATATCTGAGTCATGAGCAGGAAACTACATCCTTCAGGTATATGTGTAACCACAGAATACAAACAAATAATCATAAATAGTAATTAAAAAAAGATAAGTACAACATCAATGAGTCTATAAATAAATATAATCAGTAGCATATATATACAAATAATGAGCAAGACAGTGCAAAGCTAATAAACAGATGCTGCTATGCTATAATCTTAAATACAATAACAAGTGAATACAATAAAATTATAAAAGCACAACTCAAACTTACAGCAAATAGCAAGTTTATCAATGACAATGTGCAATTACAATTAAGCCATGTTTTACAAAGGCAAGCTTTGATTTTATCATCTGGTTATATTTGTAACAACTTTTTGATTCACCTGTAGCATTCTAAGTTAGTCTGGTCACTGATCTAGTGGCCATCCACTATCTCTTCTGTGACTTGCTGACTTCTGGTCTTTGTATTCGAGTTGGTTGATAGCAATGGATGATAATGGTGGTGATGATGATGATGATGATAATGATGATGATGACGATGATGATGTCAATAGGTCTGATTCTTTAAACCTGAACTTGTAAATCAACCAGGCTTATATCAGGGTACCATGCTGTCTTTGGGAGCTGTCTCTGTACCCTAGAAATTTCTATAGTGGAAACTCTAGGCAAGAAAAAAGTTGCCTCTTTTTTGAGTTCTTCTGTACTTCCCCTTCTTTTGTGATAAGGTTGTTGGGTAATAATACACAATATTTCCTTGGAAATATTGCTTTCAAAGCCATTATCTAGTTCAGACAATTTTTGTCTTTTTTCTTGAAGTCTTTATAAATGTCTATCACTTTTCTCCCCTTTCCTCATCAATTTTGCTAAATTGCTAAATTGCTAAAGGCAATAAAGTATGATGAATTGTCTTTACTCAACACACCCCTTCATTCTCTGAGACTATTTTGTAAATAGGCAAGTTACCCAGTGTCCCCAAAACTTTGTTAAAGTCTCATTGGTCTTGTGGATTTTTAAACACCAAAATATGTATATTTACATATATTTCTATATCTCAATAAAATGGTCTTCCTGGTGGAGATCTTGATGATGTGCTCTGGCATTGCATGATCATTGGTTTTTGTCACAGCTTTTCTGAGTTGATTACCTGGTTGGGCTTCTTTCATCTTCTCTTTCAGCTGAAGGGTGGATTGGTTGTGAATCCCTGAATCTTCCTCGGAGACTCCAAAACACCAGTTAATGTTGGTGGGCAGTGGCTACTTCCCAAATATAAGCAAACATTGTATAAATGCTGTAGCATCATTCCTAGCAGAGTTGTGCACATATACTAATATGTTGCATAGACTCCTCAGGAATTTTTGCTCTGATCTTAGTATTCTTCCCCAACACATTCAATAGCATGAGGTTGGAGCTTTTAGGATGTGGGTCACTTGTGGGTAGTAAGGCATAGTTTTAAACTTCTTTTTACAGGAAAAATAGAAACGATTTGCTTTCAGTATCATTGATCAGAATGGATTCTGAAAACTAAACTAAGAAGCAAAAAAAATCTGTATTATAAGTAGATAAAGAATGAGAAGTAGCAAAAGGTAGTTGTTTTGATTATATATGTATCATATGTTGCTGAAACATTAGGGATGTGAAGGATGACTTGTTACTTTTCAAACCTACTGACAATAAAATGTCATATTGGGAGAAAATGTTAACCTACATTTTTAAATGTAAGGACAAAATAGGAGAGTTTTGCACTGGTAGAGTTCACTGATGGATCTCAACTGGGACAAAACTCAGATTCACAAACCTTAGTTCAAAGAGAGGACCCTTGTGCAATTTGGACAATTGTTCAACAATCATACATCAAGAAAAATTGAATAAGGTGCTAAAGAGTCATTATCCCACTTTCACCTATCCCAAATAATATTTTCATTCATGTTCTAAGAAGTGAGTAGGGATCACTAGGAATTTAGCAAAAGTTCAATCTCAATAAATTATAGCTATCACCTTTCTTTCAATCTCAAAATACTTTTTTAGAAGGGGTGGGGGAGAGGATAAGAAAGTGTTCACTCTGGGAAAGGGGGATAATCAGTGGCAACACAATAGAGTGCTTGTATGCTTCATATATGCTCACACCCCCTGAAACCTAGAGATGTAAGCTCAGGACATCCATGTCCACATCCAGTATTTCAATGTACTTCTGAATTAGCCAAAGAGCTGCCTGGTTTTCCAATAAACATTCTTTATGGAAATTTCTTTGTTTCCCTTCCTGCTCATAAGCCATAGTATTCTGCACCGAATCCTAAAGTCAGCTCCCTTACTCATATGGTTTTTCTAGGATGTTATCAGAGTAATCATATTTTTAAATAAAAACAGTCTTTTAAAAGGAAGTTTGACAAGTAGTAACAAGGTATAGGAGTAAAGCATGGGGCACTTCAATATTATTGCAAAATATTCTGGCTTTCTTGTGCCAAACTACTCTGAAGGAGGTTTGAACTGAAAGAAGAAATTTTCATCTCCTAGGGACAATAATAAAGATGAAGCAAATATATTTTATTACAAAAATTTCTCTGGACACTTGCAGATTTGGTGTATATTTTTGAGAAACTGAGTACTCCAAATAAATCATGCAAGGTCCAATTCAAAGTGATTCAGAAAGAGGAAGTGATTGCATTATAAAAAAGATAATAAATAATAACATTATAAACTAATTCAACATTTACCAATTTAGAAAACACATACAATGAAAATTAAATTAAAGAACCACTTATTAACCACTTAACCAATCTATAGAGGCAATTCTCTTTTTATTTTAAGGAATTATATTAAAATATCAAGAGATATGAACTCTTTTGCCATGAACAAACAATACATTTGGTCTTGCTGAACATTAACAATTAATAGACATGCCCTAAGAGAGTACATTGACACAAGTGTTTGAATCTGAAAATTTTCACTGATTTGGCTGTAAGCAAAAAGTTCTCTGGTTTGTCAACCAAATATAAAATTTACTACCATTTATCTTATTTGCATGAAATGGAGTTTTCTGCAGTGTCAGCCAAAATATCGATCTGGATTAGTGGTCAAACAAGAATGAGTAGCATTATCATCATCAGTATCTTTTGAAACACAAGCCAACCCATTACATTATTATTATTATAGCTATTTTAATATGCCACAAATATGAAATTGTAAAAGAGTTTATCAATGAACATCCATGCATGTTATATTATTTTTTATTGTATATGTAAGATTTGCATGTTATAAAAATTGCCACTCACTGAATTTTATTTGAATGAAATAATAAGCTAATAAAATATTTGCATAGATTACCCTTGGGGTGGGGGAGAGTAATAAAAGAGTAATAAAACTGCCATGTAAAGTTTGGAAATTGCAGCCTTAAAGTGACATCTTGTTAAAATGTTGCCAGGCACCCAACAAGACATCTTCCAACTGCAACCAAATCCCTCCATCCAGATTTGGAGTAATCAATCTGAAAATTTTTTACTTCATAGCACCACAAGGGATATAAAGAGTATAGAAAGACCCTGCCTGCATGGAACTTATAGTCAGGTAAGAAAATTAACGAGAAGAAAAATATTTATAGTGCTTTGGTTATTACAATTTTTACTAAATCACTTCATATCCCCAGCAAATTTTTTTTAAAAAACCTCACTTTGTGTTTTTATTATGAGCTGAACAATCATCGAAAAACACAAATATTCAAGTACCCAAGAAGAACAAAAAATGATGATACATTAAACCAGAAACATCCATTATCTTTATCTATTCAATTTATGGGTTTACTACCTTCAGATAAAATTCAAATTGACCTTGTGCTTTCTTGTCTTTTAGGAAAACAAAACACTGATCCACTAAATGCCAAATAGAAGTGAAATGAGGAATTAAGGCATTTTATCCAGATTAATTCATAAAAAAGAAATTACCTCAACTTTCAGGATTCTTTGTTTAGCTCAAGTTGTTATTTTGGCTTGAATTATTCAAATAGACTCAGAATTCTCAAGTGATGTTACAAAATACTTTTTTTCATAAAAACCTTGTGAGGTAGGTAGAACAAATATTATCACTATCTTACAGATGAGGAGACTGAAGATGACAGAGATTTAGAAACTTGTCTCTGTGTGATCTTATAGAATTAGAGTCAGCTCTTTCCACCATCCTATACAGCTTCAGTTTTCTTCAGTACCTTTTTATATAGAAACCCTCACTGACATACTCCTTGTCATTCCATATTTTGAAATTATTAGTAATTTAATGTCAAAATGGGTGTATCCTTTTAAGTTCTTAAGTATCCTTAAGTCCCTTAAGTGTGATTTCTAGTAGTGCCCTCAGAGTACCACTTGGTTGGTCTTGTCATTCCCTCTTCAGTTTTACTAAAGCCTTTATTGTCTATCACATTCAATAAAGCCACTAGGAAGAGAACCTGTTATCATCCTCATTGCTGTTGCAGCTTAAGTGTTTTTATCATCCTCACTTGCAATTAAGGAAACAATTTGAAACAAACATAGTTTAGGTGACTTGCCCAGAGTCTACGGCTAGTATTTGTTTGAAGCTGGATTTGAATTCAAGTTTTCCTGACCCTAGACCCAGGGCTCCTAACTGCTTATAGGAATTCCTCTGCTAAGGAATAAAAAAAGAGCTAATTCACACTTCTAAAAGTGATACCCTTTTCTCTTCCCAAATAACTGTGAGCACCATAGTTTTTTTCCCCTAATTTGTTTGATTAGAATGTTTGATTTCATCTGTTTTAACTCTTCAACCAATGTCAAAATCATACCAACCCACTTTTAAATTCCCAACTCCAAGACTAGCCCCTCTCTTCATTATTCTACCTTGCTTCTGTATTGCTGAAGATTATCTCAGGACATACTGTGACATAGAGAGCTGACTTCAGAATCCAATTCAAATCCACTAACTTGGACAAGTCCCTTAACTTCTCTCTATTCCCCTCTCTAGAAGTATAAATTCTACAGCAGGTACAGCATGAGTAGAGTAAGTTTCTTTGCTAAGAATTCTTTAGATCGAGCAGTTCCAATAGAGCAGAATGGAACCAGCTACACCCAGCGAAAGAACTCTGGGAGATGACTATCAACCATTACATAGAATTCCCAATCCCTATATTTTCATCCTCCTGCATTTTTGATTTCCTTCACAGTCTAATTGTACAATATTTCAAAGTCTGATTCTTTTTGTACAGCAAAATAACTATGGATATATACTGTATTTAACTTATACTTTAACATATTTAACATGTACTTGTCAACCTGCTATCTGGGGAAAGGGGTGGGGTGAAAGAGGGGAAAATTTGGAACAAAAGATTTTGCAATTGTCAATGCTGAAAAATTACCCATGCATATATCTTGTAAATAAAAAGCTATAAAATAATAATTAAAAAAGAGAAAAGCAGGCAAAAAAAAAAAGAATTCTTTATATCAATGAATTCATAGTTCTATCTCTCTGCCCCTTCCTCTCACCCCCTGCAAAAAAAAACCAAAACAAACAAAACCTCAAAAAAATTTTTGTTGTTCTTCAGTCATGTCCAACTATCCAATGACCCCATTTGGGTTCTTGTTGGCAGATACTAAAGAGGTTTGCCATTCCCTTCAGCTCATTTTACAGATGAGTAAACTGAGGCAGACAGGGCTAAGTGACTTAACCAGAGTCACACAATCACTAAATGTTTGAGGCTAGATTTGATTTTTTGTCTTCTGGACTCTAGGTCTGTCATTCCTCTATCGGGCCAGATGCAGCAGCTGAGGACGATTATCCCCCTCACCCAGGGCTATGAAGTTTCTTTATTTGAAGGCCCACAAAACAAAGTTTTTGTTTTTACTATAGTCTGGCCCTCCAACAGTCTGAGGGACAGTGAACTGGCCCCCTATTTTAAAAGTTTGAGGACCCCTGCTCTATATTATGTGGCTGCCTATTAACTACTTTGACCCAAATATTAAAAACAAAAACAAAACAAAATAAACAAAAAAAAAAAAACTGTCCTTTGGAAATCTACTACCTTGTTGGGCACAATGCATGATTCTTTGATCTATCATGCATCAAGTTTCTGAGTTCATTCTGCAATGTGGGAAGGGAGATGGTCCCCATATTGTTTAATTTTATATTTCTTTAAAAACAGCAGTAGCTTTCAGTTTCGATGCAACAGCATTTTATGGCTGGCATCTTCAGCACTGCAACAGCAGTTTGTATTCAGAGAAAAAAATATTACTTGACAGTAATTGGCCATAATCTTTGAAGAGAAAGAAAATCTCTTTGTAGACTCTCAAAAATGGGGACATTTTTCAGTTAAGACTGGCTAAGTCATTTATTTGGTCTTTTTTTTTTTTCCTTTCTCTATCATGGATTAAAAAAGAGAGAAGCAGAACACAAAATTTCAGAAATTTTCTGAGCAACCATGTAATTGTAAGAAAATCCCATTATCTAGCAAAGTGTATGTGTCATAGTTAAGCTTATCAGTCTGTCACAAAGGCAACAGAGGATCTGCTGAGAGAATAAAAGTCATCAGCTTAATTTCCAGTTTTTACTGGTTAAAGATGAAGTTTAATCAGAAATATGTCTCTTTTCCTAGTTCTCTTTTAACATTAAAGGATGTATACATATTCTAATTATGCAGGTATTCTGAAAGCTCCTTATGTCTTTATCTTCAGGCAAATGTCAAAAATGAAACCAGTAGGCTAATTTCTGGGTTCCTATGTTCCCTCTGTAAAAACACAGACACACAGACACATACACCATATAATCATCAAACATGGAAGATGAGGATAATGACAAATATTTGGGAATTACTTATGTTGGATTTACTTTACCAGAGAGGAATGTGAATATATAATAAGAAAGGTGACTTTAGAAATTAGAGTTCAAATACTTCCTCACCTATTGGCTATGTGATATTGGGCAAGACACAGCGTTTCTCAGCCTCTGTTTGCTTATCTTTAAAAAAAAGGTAATTCCAGCACCTACCTCACAGGATTGTTGCGAGGATCAAATGAGAGAATATATGTAAAATGTTCTGCAAAACTAAAAGGTCTATATAAACTGGCATTAATTGTTTAGTAATTTTTCAGTTATATCCAACTTTTCATGATCCCATTTGGAATTTTCTTGGCAAAGATACTGGAATGGTTTACCATTTCCTTTTCCAGTTATTTTACATATGGGGAAATTGAGGCCAACAAAGTCTTGCCAGGACACAAAGTAAGTATTTGAGGGGGAATTTGAATTCAGGGAGATGTCTTTTCCTGATTTAAGGCCCAGTATTGTGGGCCACTTAGATGTCCCAAGTCTACAGCACCCAGTATTCTCAGTTGTCTCACATCCAAATATTGAACTAAGCCTGACTCTGCTTGTTTCCAAGATCAGATCAGATTGGGAGCATTCGGAGTGATATAGCTAGTAGAGCAAACTAATATTATAATTGGAATCTATTTCTGGATCCTATTTCATTCACTCCACTTCAAACCACTGATTCTAAAGTGCCGAAGGAAAAGGGGAAATTTTCAATACTAGCCCACCATTCCTGGACTTCCAGTGATCTCCTATTCCCCCTTCAGCCTCTAAGACCCCAAGTTAAATGTCTCTTTGCAAGAGATAACTGCAGCCAGGACTAGCTTACAGAAAATACCTATGCTATTCTCCCTCCCTTGGTTCAGTGCTCCTTTTGTTTTCTCCTTGTACCCCCAATTGTGCTATTGCTGTTTCTGTGCTCCTACCTTTCAGCCAGAACATAAACACTGGTATCTGAGTTGTTTCTGACTTCAAATCAGTTTGGAAAAATATATCAGAACAAGGTGGATGATCATCTGTTCCATAGAGCCCCTAGTTTCACAGTTATTAAGTCTCTACAGTGGAAGTTCTCTCTTAAACAACCTTCAGGAGAGGGAGCTTTGTCCATCTCTGATGTCAGAAGAGAAGAGCAGTTTAACTTCCTCCCTATACCTTGATCTTTTCTTCCTCACTCCTGGCAGCTCATAGTTACAGAAGCTGTTACAGGGCTGTGGGCAGGACTCAATAGTTGCCCTCGGCCATAGCGGACAAGAAAAGGCTCCAAGTACAAACAGATTCCAACTTTCCTAATTTTCAACCTCTATAGTTTTTTTTTTTTTTTTTTTTTTTAATAGCCTTTAATTTACAGGATATATACATGGGTAACTTTACAGCATTAACAATTGCCAAACCTCTTGTTCCAATTTTTCACCTCTTACCCCCCCCCCCACCCCCTCAACCTCTATAGTTTTGAATCAGTACCTTTCTGCATAGAATACCAAAGCTAGGAGGCTCTTAGAAGGAGTCTTTTGTTCATTCCCTGCATTTTACAAACAAACAAACTGCAGAGGGAAAGTGCCTTAAATTTTATTCACTTTTACACCTAAGTGAATCAATCACAAATTGTTTTGGGCTGAAAATATACAGGGGACATCTCTAGATAGAAGGATGTTTCTTCAGAAAGTGACAGACAGACTAGATAGAGATATGGCATTAGAAAAAGCTCCCATACTTGCAGGCTGAATGACCCTAGGCAAATCGTTTATCTTGTCAGGGGCCCAGGCAATTCTCAAAAATTGAAACTGTGGAATAGGTACAGATCTACATAGGTAGGGGAATTTTCTTACTGAGAGTTTCCTATATGAAAGAAATCTTTCTGATAAAACTAATCCCTTAATTCATAGAAACATTAATCTCATTAAGCAGTAAAGTTTAGAGATTTTTTTTTGATTAGATTTAACTCATTAAAGTTCTGTTTTTCCAGTAGGTGTATTACTTCTGGATTTTTTGGAATTCATTATTGGATCAAGAATCTTATCATGCTGAAAGAATGAATCAGGGTAGGTACTCATATCTCATCAGTACTCTCTTCCCCTCTGACTGAATCCTCTAATTGGAAGATGAAACTGATGGAAACTACAAATCTGCTTGTAAACTAAATCAGCTTATTCACAGGAATTGCTAAAAATGAACATATCTTATTCCTATTATAATCAGGTCAGTTCTCCCATATAGTCTTGTTTGGATAAAAGGATATGAAAATTCGAGTCCATGCTTAATCCATCCATCCAATTTCCAACTCAGAGACCATCTTGGTTAGCATATCTTTAGACAAACTCCTTCCTGCTTTCTCCCTCTCTCCCTTTACTTTCTAGATCCTTTTTGTCCTCTTTCACTCCCAGAAACTTTAAAAGTCATTTTCCCCCAAGAGCAAGTTGCTTAATCACCTGACTCTGCCTTGTTTAGTCATGGTTCATTTAAATCTATGAGTTATTTCACGTAATAAGTGGCCAATCTTTGTTACCTGTGATGGTTGTCTATGTCCCAAATCTATTTTATATCATCACTTCACTTAGGGTGGCTTTATTTTCACATCAGAACTATGAACTTAAAAACTTCCATTTTAGGAGGGGGCTCAGGGTAACCATCTCCTTGTTTTCTACCAATTGCCCTGTCTTTGGATTGGACTTCATTATATCCCAATGCCAGATAACTTCTCCCACCTTTCATTTTCTTTTTGGCTTGTGGTCTTCTCCCTTTAGAGTACAAGCTTCTTGAGAGATGGGATTGTCTTTCTTTTTATTTGTATCTATGCCCCCAGCACTTAGCACATGATTGACATATAGTAGATAAGTTCAATCAATATTTATTGAGTACTGATTAATGAAAATTTCTTTGTGGCATGTAGGTGCCCCTGGCTTCTTAAAGATTTGCCAGAGTAGCTCATGCTATGGCATGTACTCTCAGGCTGGAAAAGCTTTGAGTCAGCTGGCGAAGAATTATACAAATATTATCTGAATCTCTGGTTTCCTTCAAAACTCAGTTGAAATACCACTTTTTACAAGAAGCCTTTCTTAAATTCTCCAAGGATGAATGCCTCCCTTCCCCAAACAATAGTGTATTTATCTGATTTACAAGCTTGCACATGCTTGTTTCCAGAGCCATCTCCATTTATCCTGATTTATATCTGGCCACTGGACCCAGATGGTTCTAGAGGGGAAAATGAGGCAAGTGACCTTGCATAATGCTCCCTCACTTACATCAATTCACTTGCATGTCACAGCATCCCCTTCCTAGATGTCATGGTCCTTTACAAGAACAAGGATAAACAACAACATATGTACTTAGTGACTCCATTAGAAGGCAAAGGCAGGAACTGTTTTGTTTTTGTATCAACAATGTTTAGCACAGTGCCTTTCACATATTTGATTGATTGGTTGATTAATTGATCAGCTGAATTAAATTTGAAAAGATTTCACATTAGATTAACATAGAGAAAAGAATTTTTGGCCAGAGCAATTGTTGAAGATTATCTTTCTAAATTGTAGAGGGATATTAAGAACTATGTCAATGGAAGACAATAATGAATAGAATTATGGATCACCAAAGTATTGAAGTAATTAAAAAAAATTGATCATAACTAATTAGAATCACCTGTCCTATCAAATACAAACTTAGCCTGAAATTTAGGTTCCTTTCTTTCAATACCTTTTCAATTTATCTTTCCCTTACTGAATCTGAGTCTTCAATCAAACCTACTGATTCCATGTTCAAGTCTAGAGACATCATCCCTTTCTTTATTTGGCATATTCTTTTCTCCTTGAGTCTCTGAACTTGACAAAGCTCATCTCAAGATCTCCTTTGCTAGGATGCTACTAGAGTACGAGCCTAGAGTCAGAAAAACCTAAATTCAAATCTGGCCTCAGTTACTTACTGTGTGACTCTGGGCAAGTCATTTCCTCATCTTTAAAATGAGCTGGAGAAGAAAATGGTAACCCATTCCGATATCTTTGCCAAGAAAACCCCAAACGGGGCCAAGAAGAGTCAGCATAACTGAAATGACTGGACAACAACAACAAAAATAATAGATAGGAAGAGCATTTGTTAAATGCTTGTTGTATACTGTGCCATATCTAGAGGTAGGAATACAAAGACATAAGCTAACAGTCTTTGCCTTCAAGGAATTTATGTGCTGACAATAGAAGAATGCACATAAAAAGGTGCTGGAAGGGGAAGGCATCAGTGACATAGCAGGACATGTGTGAGCAAGACAAGGGCAATCAAAATCCATGGACGTGGCATGGAAACACTGAACTGAGTAACAGTTTTTGTTTTGTCCAAGTCCTGGGAATCTCTATAGCCTGATACTTCTGCAGGTACAACCCTAGATTCCATCCCTCTTACTTTCTAAATGAGGAAACTGATGCTCATAGTTTGAGAGAAGTCACACAGGCAGAATTATGTGAATCCAAGTCTTCTGTTTTCTTTTTGGATTTTACTTTTGAAGGCAATCAGGGTTAACTGACTAGCCCAGGATCACATACTTATTTTCAAGTATCTGAACTTGGATTTGATTCAGGTCCTGTGACTCCAGGACCAGTGATCTATCCATTGCACCACCCAGCTGCCCCAAGCTCCTGTTTCCAAAGCCAGTGTTCTTTTCATTGTGTCATGCTGTCTCCCCAACAATTTGGTGGTCACAGCAGGTGCTCCCTCTCAGTGGAGGATCCATAAGAGGGACTAAAACTCTAGTAGCAGCTCTGGTCCTGAGACTGTGATCATCTCTGTTTCAGTCATGCTGGTGGCTGGCTCTGTCTTTACTACTGTTCCATTTTATTCCAAAGTCAGGATTTTCTGATTTTTTTTTTTTTTGGGGGGGGAGGGCGTACCAGAAGTGAAAAAGAAGCTATGACCATTTGCTGCATAATGTAACTCCCTCATCTCTGTTCCAAGTAGGCAGGAGAGAGTTTGAGACATTAGGATTATCAGGCTCTAGACAGCTTGACTTAATGGTTCCATACATGGCCAAAGAAAAAGTTTTGGCATTTGCTCTTTAGTTGAAAGTAACATCATAACCACACCGAACAGGGACATTTTTTATATCATATCATTTCATATATTTTCATATAATATCATATATTTTCAGGAATGCTGAGGTCTTAGAAGGAAATCTTTCTCCACATCCTTTTTCCAAGGTTTAGTACTTGTTTTTATGTGATCCTAATTTTCCTTAAGATTGGACTTAGCAAGTTTCTCCTTTAGGGATGCCCATCAATTGTGGAAAGGCTGAATAAATAGTATATGATTATGATGGAATACTATTTTGGAATAAGAAATGATGAAGGGGATAGTTTCAGAAAACCCTGGGAAGACTTATATGACCCAATGCAAAAATGAAGAACCAGAAGAACATTGTACACAACAAATATAAAGATTGTTAACAATGGTCAACTGTGATCTTAGCTATTCTGAAAAATACAATGAATCATGACAATTTCAAAATACCTAATCTGAAAAATGCCCTCTACCAGCAGAGAGAACTGATGAACTCTGAGAACAGATTAAAATATACATTTTCACTGAAAGAATTAATGAATTCTGAGAAGTGTATTTTTTCACTTTATTTTTCTTGCTTAAAAAAAAAGCAGTATGGCCAATATGTAAATGTTCTGCATACATGTATTACCTGTGTCAAACTGCTCAATGTCTCAGGGAAGGGAGAAAGGAATTTTGAATTCAAAATTTAAAAGATTGTATGATAAAAATGGTTTTTACATGTAATTGAGGAAAAAAATGTTTATAAAAAGGAAATGTTTTGCATGACTTCACATGTATGATGGACATCACAAAGCTTGATTTCTCAGTGGATAGGCAGGAGCTGGTGGGAGGAAGAAAATTTGAAATGAAAAAATTTTAAAAATGATTTAAAAAAAGATCTTTTCTCCTTCCATCAGCTCATATAATTACTAAGTGCTTTTGAAGGAAGGGGGAAATGGTCACAATGATGATGAGTGGCTCTGCTTGTGCTTTTGCAATGTTCTATGGTTGTTAACTAACTCAATAGCTGATCTGAAGAGTTGGGACGGGATAGCATATAACAAGCAACTGAATTGTGCTCTTGGTCTGAATACAAGCTCTGGAATAGTGCCTAGTCATCTGGGGACGGTAGAACTTGACTATTACATTGTCTATATATAGTCAATCAATAATGATATTAGTGAAGTAATCATTCTGTCTAGGATTTGAGTGATTGTAATTATGTGGCACAGTAGATATAATGCTTGTCCTGGAATCAGGAGGACCTGAGTTCATATATGCCCTCAGATACTTCCTAACTGTGTGACTTTGGGCAAGTCACTTAATTCTTTGGCCTCAGTTTCCTCATCTGTAAAATGAACTGGAAAAGAAAATGACAAACCACTCCAGTATCTCTGCCAAAAAAAAAAAAAAAACCAAATGGGATCATGAAGAATCAGATGCAACAAATTGACCAAACAACAATAATCATCTGAAAAGTACAAATAACTCCAGGCAAATCTCTAAATTGTGAGTCAGATATTATACAGCACAGGTGGTACTCACTTCTTCAGCATTTGCTGCTTTGGGTATAATTAGATATACTTTCCTCCCTGACATACAGGAGGTACTTACTTGATAAATCTTTACTAATTGAACATCTTCACCTGGGGTATAATATGATCTGAAAAGGTAACACTCTGGCTATGGAAATGAGTCCCTTGTTGACAGCTCTGGGGTGATAAGCTCATAAAAAGTTACTGTTCATATATATACTCCAACCATGAAAATACCCATTCCACAGATACAAGGAATTAACGGGCCATAGAATGAAATTTCTTTCACTATCCCCATAGCTTTATGTGACTACTTAAACTCAGAATCAGAATGTTAGTGGCAGAAGCTAATCATCTTTTCCAATCTCTTCATTAGACAGCTAAAGAACCAGTCCAAAGAAAATTTAAGTGATTTTTTGACTTGAATTTGCAATCCTCTTGGTGTGAGGAACTTCCAGTGAGGAAACTCTATCACTGAAGATGAACAATTTCTCTGTAATTTAAGAGTCTCAGAGTGTGGTCTGCATCACAGATAGATTGATTAATTTGCCCAGAGTCACAAACTAGGATATGTCAAAGGCAAGACTACCCCAGGTCTTCCTGACTCTGAGACCAAATGCCTATCTACCACCAACTAAATGGTGTTAAATGATGAATTCCTGACAAATGGCCAGATATTAGCATACCCAATACTAGAACTTGCAAAGTATCTGTAAGAAAACTGATTGGTCTTCTAGAGAATGGCTATGAGAAAAATCTTCCTTGAACTATTCCTATTAGTGAACATCATTGTTAAGAGAGGAACAAAGCATTCATATAGGATCATAAGAGTTAGATTTAGAAAGGACTTTAGAGACCACTTAGTCCAGGGATTTTTATCCTTTTTTGTGTCACAGCCGACCTCTGGCAGTGTTGGGGAAGTTGATGGTCTTCTTTTTATAAATGTTTTTAAATGCAGAAAACAAACAAATTATTTTAAAGCAGCTGTAAAAATATTTTTAAAACCCTAAATTAAGAATCTATGATCTAGTCCAAACACTCTCCCCCCAATTTACTGATAAAGAAATTGAGGCCCAGAGAGAAGTAACTTACCTAAATTCACTGTTAGTTATAGAATGAAGATCTGAACCCAGGTCTTCTAACCCCAAATCCAGTGCTCTCTCCACCACATCATGCTGCTTCCCCTACTACTATGAACCATTGGCCAAGTCTGAAAAAATGGGGAAAATCATGACTAAACATCTAGCAGCATTAGAAAAATAAGTGCGTAGAGCAACACTTCCACTTAGCTGGCAGTTAGACTTTGGTGGATGATCAACTGAAACACTCTTCTGAAGAAAAAGAAAAGGTCTCTGAGAAAAGCAGAAAACATTTGCTACAAAGTCCATGCATTTTATTCTGTAGAACAACAGGATTTATTGGTTAGTATCAAAGATAAAAAATTAAACAAAAGATGGTCACTGATGAAACAGGCTTGATTTTCTAGTTTCTCCTAGAAGATTGGATAGATAAGAAGCAGGATAGAGGAAGGAGTTGCTAGAATCAGACCACCTGATGACAACGAGAAGTAAGTTTATCATGGTTAACAGAAAAAACAGGAGAAACACCAGTTATTAAAGTACAATAATCTGGTGCTATTTTGTGTAAAGCTAAATAATAAATCTTGCATATTCTCAACAGTCTCTGAGGGATCTCTAAATTACTATACACTATGATATTTAGTTGGTATTTAGATTGATGATCTAGAATCATCAGGAAAAAGTTAAATTGATGACTGCCTTCTTTACCAAGGCTGAATATATGTAATACATTTTAGATTTCCACAGAGAGGTAAAGTGAAAAATCTTGATGGGATAAGCTTCATTTATCCAGAAGTTTCAAACATCCAAAATGTTTCATTAAATGACAGAAAATAAGACAATATTAAGTGCCTGGAAGCTGATCAAGTCTGAATTAAATATATTAGAATCCATTCTTCAAGGTGCTTTCAATTACCTAGAATTTCTTGAATTATAAATTCAAGATGAGTTATCAAAAAAAAAATTTAGAAAGAAAGGAAGGAGAAAAATGAGGCAACCAGAGGTTTAAAACTTATTTTATGATCAAAATTTAATGAACTTCCTGGTGATTGAATGAATTAGCACTTATGACCAAATCATTTGATTCTTTCTATCCCTCATTAAATAAGAAGTTTGTTAAATAATACTGAATTAAAATCTGAGTTTGCTCTATCTCTACATAGATTTTACTATATCTATATCCACAGATTCTAGCAGTACCTTCCTCAACTTCGCTTCTAATCTATCTGATGTAACTTAGGGAAAAAATGAAGACTGCCTGGAGAAATTAAAGTCAAACTTATTTCATCAGTCATCATCCTTTGTTTAATTTTATATCTAATGCCCATCACAATTAAATATGGATATATGTGTCTGTGTATTTATCCATCTCTACCACCTGGCACTTTGTGCCTGCATTTCATGGGATATTTGTCCCCCAAATGGCTACATTTGGAATCTTTTATGACACAGATAATCCTAAACCCAAGATAATATTCAAAGTGCCACTAAGTTATTGTCACATAATCATGCAGAAAAATAGGCCAATGGAAATCATTTATTCCTATGTCCTCTTTGTATATTATGTGCAGTATTAATCCCAGTCATATACCATTCTGCTCCCCTCTCTTGTTCAATCAACATACTCAGGCTATTTAATTATGCTTCTCAGTTGGTATCTGCCCAAGGAAAGAAAACTAATTTTAGTTTAAGTGAAACATAATGAGAAAGCTAACTCTACTAGTTAGGGAAGGGGAAAAATCATATGCTGTTGTCCAAAACCAAAAGAGAATTTCAGGAATCTTCGGTTGGGTGTTATCTCTACTATGGATAAAATTAGCACCTCTGGATGTGGGCCAACCTGAAAAAAATTAAGCGCAATTTAAAAAAAATAACTGAAATAAATGAACATATTTTGAACAAAATCTATTTATCAAGGCAAATGAAAAATCACCTAGTAATAAACACAATTCAAAAACAAACAATTCCCATTAGAAAGTAATTATGAGACAGATTCTGGGGCTTTAGGAAGTTAAAAACCATGAAAAGGATATCTCTCCAACTCATTGGGTAGGACCTGGCTTAGTTGGTAGTATCTGAAGACAGAGCCAACAAGGGTTTTTGAAGATCTTTGAAGATTAAGAAGGGGGCCCAGGATGACGTGTTCTCATGGGAAATACAGGAAAGTGCCCATACAAATATTTGTAGAGATTACACAAGTAAAATGATGATTAAGTATTTCTATCTTACTTGCATAGTCTTAAGTACTATCCTTTATAAAATAGTTAGCATCTATTTGATTCTGGAAGATTTCTAACCTTTCTATCATATTTGATAAAAATCTGTATAGGAAAATTTTCAGGATTTTGCTCCAACTCCATGGGCTCTCACTATATTAACTTCATATTTGTGAACTTCTAGATGGATGATATCATTCATATCCTTTTAGTTTATGAGATGAGTCCATTTCAATACAATTTAGGGAGACAGAGTGGTTATACATGCTACAGAGTTCACTTTTATTTAAACAATACTAACACCTTTATTTAAACAATAGATGGCATAGTGGAAAGAGTACTGCCCAGGAATCAAGAAGTCCTAAGTCCAAATCCAACCTCACTTAACCCTGATTGCCTTCCCCCGAAAAACAAAAATAAAAATAAACAAAAAACAGACATTTCCAATGAGTTCTATAATTATCATCCATCTGAAAGGTCCTAAGCAAAATATTTCAGTTCTGGGGCTGATCTAATAGTTTGGTTCAACCTGGAAAAGTCTTCATCACCACCTTACTGGGAGATTTTGAAGCTAGGATGACAAAAATCACACATAACAGCACACACTTAAAATTTGTACCTAGGGCTGAGTTAATATTCCTTCCTTCTATAGCACTTTGAAGTGGTTGGTACTTTTTTTGAACAATAATTTTGTGAATAGAATATGGTATGATCTCCATTTTATAACTGAAGTAACTGAGGCCAAAAGAAGTTAAATGATCCATTTGAGATTAAGTAGTTTTCATTTCAAAGGAAGAACTCAAACCCTGTTCTTTTGACATCAAATTTATTGCACTGAGAAATTCAGTTGACCTTTGGGTTTGGGGAATGAAAATAAATAAGGGAAGGTAATCAATGCTTTTTAAATTCCATTTGACAAATTTAAAACATTTACCATTTACTGCATGCAGTAAATAGGCATTGAGATGTACAGATGTGAAAATTACAGTCCCTGACCTCAAGGAAAGTATGTTCTTGCTCTTAGACTTGAATTGTACTATGGAATTTAGCCATGGGCTTGCCTTCCAATATCAAGAATCTCTCATTTCCCACTTTGTCACATTTTGCAAATCTGCAATTCTAAGTTTAATGTTTTTTATTACCTTACCCTCCAAGTCGAAGAATTTTTAAATTATAGTATATATTAGATATACTGCAATGTATATTAGTCAGGACCTACTAGTAAAGTATGATTTGCAATGTCCATGAGGACTGTTTAGTCAATGGTAGAGAAGGAATCTTCAGAACTAGGAAGGAGCTCAAAAATGCTTTGAAAAAGTGTGTTGGGGTAGGAAGTTTATTCTGTCTTGGCAAGGAACAGAAAGACAGCATGCTGTAGTGAAGAAATCACTAAAGGAGGAGTCAAAGAACCTGGTTCAAATCTTTGTTACTTACTAGCTGTGTGACTTTGGACAAGACATTCAAGCCTATAAAATGAGGTTGGATTAGATAAAAGGGTCAAACAAATTCACTGCCTAGGGCAATAAAACTCCTGAGTGTGGAGTTAAATTAAAAATTAGCTGTAATTTTATATTTGTAATTGGGAAATGTTCAACAAAATAAAGAACACATAATCATAATTTGTAGTTTTCTAAGTCAAAACGAACTGACAGGGATATTTCTATTTGAGCTTGCCACCATTTGACTAGATGACCTTTCCTCTAATGGATGACAATTTCTTGCCAATCAATATACTAAAATGCCCAGAATGACCCAGGGCAACTCCTATATAAAGTATATCTTTAATTTTATTATGGCAATCAGCAATAAAACAGTTTGCTTTACAGAAATTTGTTTTGAAGCTATATCTTCTTTGACTATAGGTATTCCATAAAATAAATTATGAACAGAAGAGAATAATGCCTATGTACATACGTGTTTATAGTTGACAGGAAGAAAAAGTAATCAACTTGCCAGAAAGGTGTTTACTAAGCACATCATTTCTTGTGGCCACTTTGTAGATGAATTAAGCATTTATTAGGGAACAATTACCATGGTAACTAGATATCATTACAAGGAAATGCCATGGCATCTATCTAGCAGAAATCCAACTGACAAAAATAGGTCAGAACCTCACAGAATGATTAGTCCCTAGTATCAGCTATCTAAATCACAGCATCTGAAGATTCAGAACTAGACTTGAGATCTTTAAGATGTAAGAAGCCATATTTTGAGGAATATTACTCATATTTAATATCCAGCCAAGAAAAATGAAGGTCCTCATTTAAAAGCAGATGGTATGACTAATAGTCCCTTCTTCCTTGTGAGGATTAACCTAAGTCATTTCTGCTTCTAGCTCCTCCTGTCTGCTGGGAAACAAAGGACACAAGGGCAACGACAGGTGGGCATAGAAAAGAAAAACACATGGCCTCTATCCTGGTTAACACTTGTCTGCAGGGCACCTGCACTTTCTCACCAAAAGGTACCTTTTTGTCCAGTAATGAAAATTGTATTAATCATGGAAATCATTTTATTATATCAAATAGCTATTAATCATTGAGAGAAGTGGAGGTGATTTGTATAATTGGATAAAAAAAAAAATCACAAAATTCTCCTTTGTCATTTCAATGAATTTTTTTTTTAAATCTGTGTGATCTCTAGAAATGTCTTTAAGGCACATAATTTCCCAAAGCATTACTGAATTTTTAACCAGAGGAACTGTTTTCAAATCCCTACTCTACGATTTACTATCCATGTGACTAGGGGCAAATCAGTTGACCCTCTTGTTCTCTTTCTGCATTTGTAAAAAGAGAGTTTTAATGCTAGATGATTTCTGAGATTCCTTCTAAACTCTTAATCTATAATCCCTTAACCTATGATCCATACAGAAGAACAATACATAATAAAGTGTTAGAATCTAATCTAATATTTAATGACAAGATAAATGTTCTGTTGAATTTTTGCAATTCTACATAGTTATAGAATGGAGTTAAAGACCCCGTTTACTCCCTCCCCATACCACCCCCCATCCCCACCATGATACTTTTTAAATAAAGTTTCCAAAATAGTTTTTTTTATAACATTTCATATATACATTTTATTCTGAGAAATGCAACTTGCTAATAATAACAGTTAAGTCAGATTCTACTTGATCTTTTTAAGAAATGCATTTGTATCAATCTCTGCTTCTTACCTTAAAAATTTTCTTCTATAAAGTTTCAATTGTGTTTTCCACATGAACAATAAAGGAACAATGTCAAGTTATCTCAGAGGCAAAGTTAAGATTCAATGATGAAAAAATATTTATGAATCCATAGAAATCATTTGAAGCTATTTTTAAAAAAAGATGTATAATTAAAGCTAAGGTTAAAAAAAAAGACCCGCCTAACATCCTGATAATGTGCTAGATTTGACTGAGACCAAATCACAGATGGCTTACTCCGTTCCAATGTAAGATCTGCAGACCAGGAGCTAGAAAGCCATGTCCTACTCTCAAGCTCTGCCACCAACTCTATGATCTCGGTGGACAGTTAGCCCATCTCTTGGAGCTCTTATTTCCTCATCTGTAAATAGATTAAGGGGTAGACCATGTCTAAAGGGTTCCTTCTGGGTCTAACATTCAATATTTCGGTAAGGCGATAGCACAAATAGTATAGAATAATTTTTTTTTTTTTTTTGCTGGATAAAGAAATGACTTTAAATATATGGTTTAGTTTTGATAGGGGCCTCATGCCCTTAGAGCTACCTGTAAACATCTTTAACTTTTAGACTAATATGGTATCTAAGGCCACTTTGAGCTCTAAAGTTCTCCAAGTCCAAGATCATTTTATCTTCTTTTTTGCAAGTTAAACAACAGCAAGGCAGTAAGGATAAGTGGGTCCTAGAATTCTTCTAATGGGCCAAAAGATATGAAACTTCCTGGAGATTCTGTTATTTACAGAGAAAAAGAAAGAAGGTGGGAGGGAGAAAGAAGAAAGAAAGGGAGGGGAGAGAGGGAGAGCAAAAGGGAGAAAGAGGAAGGGGGAGAAGAGAGGGAGGAGTAGAAAAAGGGAGGAAGGGGGAGACAGAGGGAGAGAAGAAGAGAGAGAAGGAAGGAGAGGGAGAGAAAAAAAACATGGAGGGAAGGAGAAAAAGAGAGAGAGGAAGGAGGCCAAAAACTAAATTTCCACACAGGGAAATATTTATAAAAACCTTTTATGTCAAAGTCAGGATTTCACAACATAACACACTAATGCAAAATCCAGTAGCACCTATAAGATTTAAGTAAATGCTGCCATCACTTAGACACTTTTTTAATACCTGTAAAAGATTTGAGAAAAGAAAAATAAAGAGAAAAAGTACATTCTCCAGAGGAACAGCAAGTGTATTTCAAAATAAAAATTGTATTTTTGTTTTTTCTTTTTTTTTTCAAAAAATTTTTTTAACAAGACTCTATAGTTGTCATATAACAAGTTATATATGATGTGATTGTTCTGGTCCCCCCACCCCCACCCCATATTATTCCATATCTGCACTCTGTGGTTATTTTCTTCCCCAATATTATCTTCTGGCAAATATTTATATGACTGTGTACCCACAGCTGGATCTAAATATAGGTATTCTATATAGTATTTTTCTCTGGGAAAAAAATTAGTTTTTCAAATATGTAAATGATCATTTTCATAATACAGAAATGGAGGGCCTACAGGAGGCACACAATCTAATTATGACCTGCAGATGACAATTTCCAGACACGCACCTGTTGTACATGAACATTTAAAATATTCATAACAATAAAATTTTATTTATATGTGCACTTATATCCATCTTATCCCCTATAATGTACATGTCTTATTTATAACAATCTGGGAATTTAAAAGGTGCAGCCTTCAATAGATTGTTAATCTCTAAAAAAACAAAAACTATCCTCTATGGGACAAGGAAAAAAAATCTCAAAAATTTTCCAATTTCAAATTTCATTTCAGTAGGAAAATATTAAAAATAATTTTCTGTGTATATACATATAGTTATATGTATATATTGAATGACACGTCTCACATAGTAACACAATTCAAGTGGAGACATTTTAGTGAACTATTTTCCCACATTTAAATGACACCTATGTCAAATTGTAAAAATATTTTAATTATTACATCATTAAAATGATAATTCACTTGCCATGCCATCAACTTACATTATTTCTTTATGACTAAATTCCCTGATCCCAAGTTAAAACCTCCATTTAAATGAATCTTTCTTGGGATCTGTGGATATCATGACATCTTCTACTTCTAAATTCCATCCATCAAATCAAATTAAATACGTGACTTACCATAAAAATATCTCAGCTCTGAATGTATTTAGCTAAATTGTTCTCCCCAGAATAAGAGGTGAGAAAATAGCCTCAAATAGATGGAGGTGACTTACAGGATGTTTGAGCACATATATTAATATAGGATAACTGAGGGTCTGATGGAAAGTTTTCAGGAAACACCTGATAACTCACTGTTAAAAAAAAAACTGTAATTTTATAAATAAGCCATTTGTGTTTGAACTCTTTCTAATATAAATTCAATGAGTGTGCATTAGAAACATACACACACAAATATAAACAGACCCAAATGTTCTAGTACAGAGAGTCTGTCCATTAAGTGAAAGATGCGGTCTGTTGTACAAATTTATTAACAATCTTAACTTTGTATGTAACGTTTAAATTAATGTGGGGTGCAAAAGAAAAATCAGTGCCTCTTGAGACTGATCTTCAAAGTCAGACACTCATTCATCCACTTTAAAAAAGAATCCTCTTCAACATTATAGGTATTTTACAGTGAGGACGGAGTTTGATGCAATTCCTACTCAGTAAGCAGACAAAATGATGCTTGGCTTACCTTTCAAAGATTTTCTTAAAATAAATATATCATATAAAGAAATGCAAGTTTGCCAAAAATCTTTTTTAAAATTACATCAAAACAACTTTAAAACCTGTTCACTTGAGCATAGCTTAGTGAATTCAATTCCCATGTTGAAACATCTAGTTAACAGTTCAGAATATTGCCTATTGTGGTTTGGATACAGATGTGGTGTGAAGACCCAGACAGAGTAAACCTGTCTCTATCTCAATTTGCTATTATCACAGCAGTGAGAAACAGTCCTCTTAGTCGGGCAAATTCAACATAAATGTATCCCCTTTAAAATAGCTATACATCCTTAAAATGAGCTATAATAAACAGAGTTAGTTCCCCATTCGCCACTATTACACTTAAAATTGAAATGCATTGATCATTCAGAAAATATTTCTTGCAAAATATATAAATAAAACATCTTAATGTAACTGCATATTTTGTAAATATCCTTAACATTGCTAGACAAACCAGACTGTCATTGTCTGGTTGTTATAGTTCAGTACAGTATGTCAAATTTATCAGAAATTTAAAAAGAAATTTTTTCTGAGGGACTCAGCTGCCTTCATTTGTTGGCTTTAAAATGTGTAATAAAATGGGAGATAATATCTTATCCTAAATACATGGAATCAATATGGAAAAGTAAACCATACACTGGACAGTATCATAGAACACCAGAGTGAACGAGTGAAATATCTTCCAGTATAAAAAAAAGGAAGAACTCTATACAAGCAGTTATATTATCTGTGTTTCAATTAAAGATACATTTCTCTCTCACTTCTGGCAAGAATTAATTCGTAAAGACACTGCTTCTCAACAGTGCAAAGTATCCTGAGAAATCATTAAGGTTACAACAACATCATCAACAAAAAAAAAAAAAAAAAAAAAACCGAAAACAAAAATAAAAACACAGGGCTTTCAGCACTAAATTTGGGGTTTGATTTTTGTGTTTTTTTTTTTTTGCACAAAACACAGCAGTTAGATATTTTAAATAAATAAATTTAAAAAGCAGATAATCTACAACTGTGTCCAACACACAAAAAAAGGGGGGAGGATGTGACCCAGACACTGCTAATTCTCCCACTGGCTAATATCAGAAAAGGATTGCATCAAATGACTATTAATAGCTTTCTAGTTAACTATGGCCAATAATGTACAAGGAGGTAATTTGTAGTTCAAGTTTTTCATTTTGTTTTTAACTAGCTACAAGCTGAATTCTAAATTTTACACTGAAATATCCTATTCCAATTTGCAAATAGGTCCTCCTCGTGGAGGAGTAATATCCTAATTTTGTGCAAATTTGATGCAGAGCCCAAGGTAGTCCTATGAAGAAGAGACAGCACGTCTTTAGAGGATCAGCACTGAAATCCCAGGTCCTTTAGCTGCATTCTAGGAGCTTGGCCAGGTTATCTCGTAATTCTGTTAGTTCGAATATTTTTCCATCAAGAATTTCTAAAAGTGTCTTCAAATTATTGCGAAAAGCTTCTTGCTCATTCTGACTTTTCTCCAGGCGCTGTTCTAGGTCCGAGAGTTGTCCTTCCAGATCTTTATTTCGAATTTCTACTTCCTTTAGAGAAAGAAGTGCAAGATGTTAATTCAAATTTAGAAACAGATATAATTTACTGAGTTCCTATATTTAAAAGATCAGGTGACAAGCATACAATTATTTTTCTAGCTTCTCATCTCAAGATTCAAAAAGCTTCTGAGGTCCAAAATTTAGTAAAGAATAAGGGATAAGTGGAAAAAGATCAGTCCTGTGATTTTATTGGTAAGGGAAATTCTGAAGTGAGGAAACTCCTCTACCAAATACAAGTTAGGATTTTTTCTGCAATTTAGTCTTACTGAGTTTCTAAGAGTTAGACTTGCCCCAGGGTCACACAAATAGTGTGTTCAGAAGCAACATCTGAACCCAGGTGTCTCAAGCTCTGAGATCAGCTTTCTATTATTCCTATCCATTTCTTCAAGAAAAATATGAAACATAACTCAATTGGAAGAAAGAAAACAAAACAAGATCATTTAAACTTAGGTAGACTACTTATCTATATTTCAAAAGATCATTTCAAGAATATTTTGGGGGTTACAAAGGCAAAAGTAATTAGTATTGGCAGTGAAGAGAAACATGAGTTTTGAAAGATATTTTATTTTATTTCTTTCATCATTTCTTGTCTCTTTTCTCTGATAATAAGGCATAAGATTCTGTTTCTAAAGATCTTGTTCTCATTTTGCTACCTGTCTTTGGCAGCTAAAATAGGGCAAAGAGAACGGAGATCAAACATAAATCAGGCAACTTTGCTACTTTACTAGTTTGGGCCCAGGAGATGCCAGAAATGGGTCAAATGAGGCTAGAACATATCTATGGCTTTCATAAAACACAGGCAGGCTGGCATTCTGGGAAGACTCTTACCTCCTCCCCACCATCTCACACTCATACACATACCTAAATGACATTCTACCATAGAAAATTGCTTCTGTAGTTAATTTGATCCATTTATATGTGTGTATATCTCTACTATCTGTAATATATACATATATGTCTATTGTGTAAATATAAATGTCTATTATTATATTATGTGTATATATACACATATATATCTATAACACATGTCTATTATCAGATAGTCATTATGTTCAAGGCATTGTTAGGTATTAGAAAAAGGAACAAGTCAAGTTTCTTCAGGGATCTTACAATCTAACATGTACTTGAATATTCTGATACATATATTAAGTACAAAAGGGAGATTAATATGTATATTATTACATATATTAAGTACAAATAATCATATAAAAAATTTGAGGAAGGAGAAGACTTTGAGCTAAGACCAGAGAAAGCTTCATGAAAAAGTTGGTATTGAGCTGTACCCTGAAGAAAGAACAGAATTTCAACAGGTAATATGAAAGAAGTCTGACCTTAGTATGGCTGATAGCCTGGGAAAGTGTTCAGAAACCGGATTGAGAAAGCAAAGATAAGGGAATGGCTTTGGGAGATGTCTGCACTTGGAGAGCAGGAGGGAAGAAGAAGCTGAATCAAAGATGCAAAAGAGTTTTGCTACCAAATGCTGAAAAGTGACCTGAAGACTAAATACTTTGCACGACCCATTTTAGACAGGGATGTCAAGCCAAGTCTCACTATGATCTATAACATGATATATATAACATAAAACAGATGTGAAGCAGTGACTAAATAGTTTTCTCTCACACATTTTTTCATTCTTAGCTTAATATGTGCTCTATAACATACTGAGTATACTGATATACTGAGTAATGTTAGCTATCTGCTAGCTGGGACAGTAGATAGAGCACTGGATCTGGAGTCAGAAAGGCCTAAATTCAAATCAGTTTTAGACATCTGATAATTGGATGACCCTGGGTAAATCACAATGGCTGTCTGCCTCAATTCCCTCAATTTTAAAATGGAAGATAACACTTATTTTCCATAGGCATTGTGAGGATTGAAAAATATAATAATTGTAATAAGAATAATCATTATTGAACTACTTAAATATATTAGTAAAATATATAATAATTAGGACAGGCTGGCTCATAATAAGCCCTATATAAATATTATTATTATATAACAGTATTACCTATTATTAGTACATTCAATATGTTGCAGAAAACACTCTTGTGAATGAGAATTCTATACTTTTGATTCCCATAAGTGTCTCAAACTCACTACATACAAAACAATTCATTATCCATTCCCATCTCCATTCCCACCTTGTGACCTAAAATCCATGCCTCTTAAGTGATACAGAGAAGTGGTGTGGTAGACAGAGCACTGGATCTGGAATAAGGAAATTCAAATCTAGATGCTTAATAGCTGTTTAACCCTGTGTCACTTAACTTTTTGGTGCCTCAGTTTCATCTGTAAATAATAGTAGCACACATGCTTTCCAAAATTGTAGTGAGGATAAACGAAAATAATATTTATAAAGCACTTTGCAAACCTTAAAGTTCTTTTTCTTTCTCTCTCCCCCTTTCCCTCTCTCTCTCTCCCACATATATATATACATACACATGTGTATATACATGTAAATATATATAGATTAGTTATTATTATAATTATGATTTGTCAAAAGTTTCCCCCCCTGCATACTGATATAATCATTTAGTTTGGGTTATTTTAGCTTTTGATACAATAAGTCTTATTGTTTCCTGAATTCTGAAGCATTCTTGCATTCCAGGTATAAACCCAATTTTGCCATAGTGAGTATTCTGTATTGCTATAGTCTTTTTATTTAAAAAATTTCTATCACTATTTATTAGTGATATTGTTAAATGGTTCAGTTTCTTAACTTTATCTGTTCCTAGTTTAGGAACAGTATTCTCCTAAAATGAATTAAGTAGCATGCTTACTTTCTTAGTCATTCAGACTAATTCATAGATAATGAATTTTAATTGTTCTTTATAAGTTAAATAGAATTCGTTTATAAATTTGTCAGAGTTTTTGTCTTGGTGTAGTTCTTTATGATTTCTTCAGTTTCACTATCTGATTTTAGGTAAGGATCTGATTCGTGTTTGGTTAATTTGAGTATCTTGTATTTTTGTAGGTATCTTTTAAATTTTACCTCTTTTATATTAATAATCAATTAATATGATAGAATCCAAGTTTTTTTTTTCTTTCTAGTTCCTCATTCAAAGCCAGCTTCTGCAGCATTTCTGAGCCTAAACAAAGGATTCTCCACACTCAGACCACCTTATTTAGGTGGAATTCTTATCCCGCCACTGTTTATTTTCATTGACTGAGTGGAGGATAGATCTTTTTCTATAATTGCCAACATGGGAGTGATCTGGTTTGACATGAGCCTCTCTTTGTCCCAGTGACAATATTTGTATAACAACTCCCAGTCCCTCATTTGAAGAAGTTCACCTCTCATTATAATATTCATTTTCCCATTAATTGTTAACCAGAGTTGATTTCTACCTGTTAAAAATATGTACTTTTCAAAAGGCTTTATAAACATTTAATGTCCTCCACGCTTTGTCTTAGGTCTCCCAAAAGTGGCTCTGATCCATTTTGTTAATTATTTGCTAGCCATAATTAATCAAATGAATTTTAGTTACCCAGAAATTATGTCTCAGAATTTTCAAGCCTCACGGACTATTACAGTCACATTTTTCTTTCTTTTATGTTGACTTTTATCATTCCCTCTAAGCCAAAAATTTGATCCTAATTTGTTTCCATAGAATTCCCCTCTTCCTCATGTATTTATTAATTCCATTAAAAGTTCTTTGATTAAAGTGTTCATTTCCCTTTCTTTATCTGTTGCTCCCTTTACTATTTGGATCCTTTACTTTCCCTATTCATATAAATGTGTGGTTCAAAATCCAGTTTCCTCGCCCTGTCTAGTCTCCTCTCACATTAGCTTAAATAGTCTTCTTTTGTATCATCTCTTAATCCAAGATTTTCATTTATCTTGTCTAAATTCTACCCTCTCATTTACTTTTATCTAAATTCTCCCATTTATGAGTTAAATCCTTAATCTTTTTTTTCCCATGCTTCCATCATCTCATAAAAAATAGAATATTTAGGATACTAAATCTCAGCTCCAACCAATTTCTGTTCTCTTTCTATGTGTCAAGATATTAGGAGATGGCTTTCCAGAGCAAGCAGGCTGTGCCCTTACCACGACATAACAACAGTCCTTTGTCACCCTAAGGATCATTTTACTCTCTGGCAAAAATCACATAATTATTGCTTTGACCAGTACCGGATGTTTGCCAAGCTCAGACAAGCACTATACAAGCTTGGACAAGTAATCATGTTCTAGTCATATAGTCCTGCTGTGAATCAAACATGTCTCATTGCTGTTACCCGTGTCAGGGCTACAGTTCACTGTGTACCCAGATCTGCCCACTCTAAAGCAGGACTCCCCACTAGGGCAGGGCTCTGGCACATGTTCTTGCTTGCAAGCCATTTTCCTCACTTTGAAACTAAACTGTTTGATTGCTCCCTCTCTTGTCTCTAATTTGCTCAATTCAGAATTTGGTCACTTAGACTAGAGGCAGGTTTTGTTTGATTGATACATGTTATTACATTTTCCTAGGTATAATTATTTAATTTATTTACATTTTTTGTTTGGTGGGCTGCCTTTTGTTGTCTTTCATCCTTAGAAACATCACTTCATGAAGCAGTGTCTTCAACCTAGTCAACCTTCTGTCTACTGCTTTTATCCTCCTCTCAAATAATAATTTGCCACTTTTACTGAGAGACTAAAGAACTCATACTCCTTTTTCCAAATCCAGATGCTGAGTTTGCATCTCTGGCTCTCCCCTGTTATGTGCCTTTGTTTTTCTTAATTGAGAAATTTCTCACAATATTATTTCTATTTTGTCCCACCTCCAAAGATATTTATCTACTTATAAGGGAGTGTGGGAGTTAGTATGCAGAATAAATATTAATTTAATTCTTTTCTTTTTCCAATTCTTTAAGATCATCTTAGATCCTTAGTCCCTTACATATTAGTGGTACAGTGAATAGAATGGTGGGCCTGGAGTTAGGAATCTATCCTTAAGTTACACTAGGTTGTTGTTGTTGTTTTTACAAATATTATCTCATTTGATCCTCACATCAACCCTGATGGATAAATCCTATCATTATCCCCATTTTGCCCTTGAAGAAACTGAAGCAAACAGACTTAAGGGACTTGCCTAAGCCATAAAGCTAATAAAGGTCTGAGGCCAGATTTGAGTCTTCCTTTCTACTCAACAATAAGTTGCTTCAGGAATACAACTTCACAATTAATTATGGCCTTTTGGGAATTTTGTTTTACACTTTTTTATTTGCCTTTATGAGTCTTTCTCTTGGTTGAAGGTTTGTATTCTAGTGTCTTTCTCTTGGAATTTTATCTTTCTGTCCTTGCCTTATTTCCTAATGATTTTTATCTGGCATTTCCCTTCCTTCCTGGCTATTCCAGCTTGAGCACCTTTTCTCCTATACAGACCCCTTAGACTAGGTGTCCTCATTCACCTTATGTGTAAAATTCAGAGTAAACACTGTAGGGAAAGGAGTAACTTCAGCTAGGTTTCTAGTCAGCTTTCCTAGCCATCATCTTTTCTTTTATGTGGTTGGGAAGAATCAATGTTTTATAAAACTAACACAGCCAAGACTGAAAGGGAAATTTTTTTTTTTTTTTTTACAGCCAATGTTTCTGAAAAAGGCCTATTTCTAAAATATATAAAGAACTGTGTCAAATTTATAAGAATACAAGACATTCTCCAACTGATAAAAGATAAAGGAAAACATTTTTACAGCCAGTATTTCTGATTAAGGCCTTATTTCTAAAATATATATGGAACTGCATCAAATTTATAAGAATACAAGACATTCCCCAATTGATAAATGGTCTTCAGACAAAGAAATTATGCTCTAAATCACTATTGATTAAAGAAATGCAAATTAAAACAATTCTGAGGTACCACTTAATACCTTGTTTTTTGAGTTGTGAAATGATCCAACTATTTTAAAGAGCAATTTGGAATTATGCCCAAAAGTTCTATAAAATTGTGCATACCCTTTGATCCAGCAGTACTCCTACTGGGTCTGTATCCCAAAGAGATCATAAAAGAGGGGAAAAGATCCAAATATGCAAAAATGTTTGTAGCAGCTCTTTTTGTGGTGGCAAAGAATTGGAAAATGAGTAGATGACCATTAATTGGAGGATGGCTGAATAAGTTATGGCATATGAAATCAATGGAACATTATTGTTCAATTAAAAATGATGAACAAACTGATTTTAGAAAGGCCTGGAAAGATTTGCATGAACTCATGCTGAGTGAAACAAGCAGAACCAGGAATACATAGTACACAATAACAGCAAGATTGTGAAATGACTATCACAGTGAATTCTTCCTGGTTCTGAGAAGAACTGCTGAGAAGCAGTTCAGTGATCCAAGGTAATTCCAATAAACTTTGGATGGGAAAAAAACATCCACATCCAGAGAGAGAACTATGAAGACTGAATATAAATCAACACATGGTATATTCACTTTTTTCCTTTTTCTTCATTTTTTTTTCTCTTGTGGTTTTCCCCTTTTGTTCTGATTTTCCCTCTCTCAACAAAATTCAGAAGGAAATACATAAAAAGTGAATATACATGTATAACCAAAAAAGAAAAGTTATTTTTACATGTAACTGGGGAAAATAAAAATTTAAAAAAAGGTCAATGTTTTATGACTTTTATGAAGTGTCTAAATGTGGAGGAGTCAAATTGTTTCTGATGTAGGGAAATCAGGCAAAGCCCTCTCCATATTAGGCTCCTGAAAACATGCTTATACAATTATTTATTATGGCTTCACTCAGCACATAGAATGGGACAAAGGACAGGACAGTGCACCGTTTTGTTTTTTTTTAAGTGAAAAGCAAATTTTTTCTTTTTATTAAACTTTCTATTTACAAAGCATATGCATGGGTAATTTTTCCAACATTGACCCTTGCAAAACCTTTTGTTCCAAATATTCCCCTCCTTCCCCCCCATCTCCTTCCCTAGCTGGCAGGTAAGGACAGTGCACCTTTAAATAGTCATATTCTTAGTTGTGATTCATGAGGCTTTTAACCTTATCAAGTACTTTTTGTCTTATTTGTACTTATTTGCTAAATTTAGCCAAATATGGAATATATTTTTTTCTTCTGAGGTTTTGAGATAGATAGAAATAGGAATATCATCTTTCTGGCTATAACAGAAGAAATTCTGGCTCAATTAACTTTTTAAATAGTACTGTTACGGTTGTCAACAAGTGGAAAACAGCAAAGAACAGAGAGTAAAATGAAGAACACTGTCTTTCATAAAAGCAAATTATCAGAATTCTGAAGTGAGGGGAAGAAGACAACCTTGATTAAGAATTTATTTGCCTGGGCAAAACAATGGATAAGTACAGGAACAGTGTCTGGGAGGGCAATATGTCTATGAGGGAGGGTAGTTATAAAGGTAGAAGAGATCATAAACATTTCTTCTGGAGGAGCTGGAAAGAAAGGTGATCCCTGGAAGAAAGATGTCATGATGATAGAGTGATAGGAGTGTTCCTTGGGGGGGAGAGGGGAGGGATGGCTGAGGAAATGGCATCCTGTTGTGCAATGAAGGTCAGCCTCAGGGTATGGAGGGAATGTGGTGACTTTTGAACTGCTGTAGAGAAGTACTCTCCCACCCCAGATACTGGTACCCTTGAACCAAATCTTGGTTGTCCCAGACCTGGCTTGAGGTAAGGGAAAAAGTCAAAGAAGATAATATGAAAAAGATAATAAATATAAAACAATTTCTCTTCTTGCTATCCCTGCCCTTTACCTTCCTCCCAATAACAACAAAACCCTATTGGTCTATGCAATTCCTAGAGTTCTACTATTTAACAAGGGGAGCTAGAAGCCTAGTTGTTCAGTTTTAATTTGAGTAGTTTGGCTTTTTTAACTAGTGTAACTCAGGAAGAAGTACCATGCACAAATGAAGAATTCAGTAATTATTCGGGTTCTTTAGTGAATAGATAAGCAGTTTATTAGTCAAATTAATTTAAAGGTAAACCTAGAGTTAGAGGGATACATTCACTGACTTCTAAAGTGCCCTAAAATTCTATGACTCAAACATATCACATATTCTTAGTAATAAAAAGTTTCCATAGAAACTTTTTTTATTTCTCTTTCCCGGATGAAAACAAAGAATTTCAGACTCTGAAAAATTACTGGTGAAAGTACAACGTATTCCATTTCCTTAGGCTATGCAATTGGTTAACATGATGGGAGAGGAAAGCCAATGAAAACCAGAACTATTATTCTAAATAGTTTATCATGGTTTCTGTTGACCTATTGAAGTAGCTGGCCCTAAGTAATACCAAACCTCCTAGTGTACTCATTTAGCTTAGCCATTGGCTCCTTCACCCTATCTGTCTTATTCCTACAGGAAAGCATTTATAACAGGATGGATGCTAGGTTTTATGGTAAAAAATTTCTTCTACCAGCCTAGTAAGCCAGAGGCACATCCATATAAGGAAAATAAATTATCTTCTTCTGGGTATATATTACTGTTATACAAGATGTGTGGGTGAACAGAAAACAGCCAACTCAATTATTCAAGGGACTAACTATCATCTCTGGTTTATCCAGGTTTTTAGTCTTTCTTTTTGACAATATTTGAACTGCTTGATAGGAATTGCATATGAAAACAAGCAAAAAACAAAAACAACCCCCCCCACCCCCCCAAAAAAAAACAGAGAGAGAGAGAGAGAGAGAAGTTAGTAATTCTGGGGAAAGTGCTGAATTAGAAGGCTGAAACCAGAGATTTAAATGATAAAAGAATTCTCTTGATTGCTGTCATTGTTGAGCTGTTTCAGTTATGTCCGATTCTTTGTGATCCCATTTGGATTTTTCTCAGCAAAAATACTGGGAATAGTTTGTCATTTCCTTATTCAGTTTGTTTTACAGATAAAGAAACAGAGGCAAATAGGGTGAAGTTAGGAACTATCTTAGTCTGAATTTGAATTCAGGAAAATGAGTCTTCATGACTTTAGGTTTGGTGCTTTATTCACTGTACAGTTGGTATACATCTATTATTCTTTTTCTTCTATCAAAAATACATAAATACTATGTATAACATGCAAATAAAAAGTTTATCTGTGGTTGGATAGCTAAGTTGGGTAGCATGAGGAAGAGAAGAGAGCAACTCACCATTGCTGTCACTATGTCTAGGAAAGGCTGAAGGAGATGCTTAGGGAGACAATACAAAGTTAAGAATGAAGCACCAACAAGACAGGCCATATCTCCCTCCTTACCTGCCTCTCCAAAGCCAGAAGCTAGCCCCGAAATGGCACCAAAAGTAAGACAAAGGGAAAAGTGATGGTGGGAAAATAAAGGCAATTCTGCTGAAAAATGCATATAAAGCTGAAGGTGTTAAAGAAACCAAGTAAATTTTTGACCATGTGCTTTTGCTAACTGGACAATTTGAAACACAGCTTTAATTGGCACCTAGTGCTTATTGATTAAGCCCCAAAGGTAGATGATCTAGCCTCACCCATTCCTAAGGGAAGGGGAAGAGAAGGAGAAGAAATGAGAAAGGGGACCAGACCTCCTGCTCCACTACAAGTCCTTGTAGTACCATGGCCATTGTGCCATCCACCACATACTGCCATCTCTCAGGGTAAGAGGGACTTTGACAGACAAGAGAGGAAGAACTGAGGGTCCTCCATTAAGCTCAAGGGGAATTGAGCAGAGTATGGAGAGGCTGTGACCAGCAGAAGCAGCAGAGAATAATTCCCATGGAAGGGGGAGCAGTCACAAAGATCAGGCTTGGATTTTGGGGGACCAAGAGGAGCATCTGCGCTGATTATTTTACTGGACTTTTTTTTTTTTTTTTTTAAACCGAACTTGCCAGAGGCAAAATCTGAAATGACTCCAATGCCCTCTCTCTTCTTCCTCCCCAGGAAAGCATGCATTTGTTCCAAAAATTATTTCTGTTTCTTTAAAGTTTATTTTATGCTTCTGGTCACCCAGTCTCTAAAAAAGCTGGTTAAAAATAAAACTGTGGTTAACACTTTCTTTGTTGGTCCGTTGGTTGTTTCATTGCTGAAAGGTGACCAAGAGAGAAATTATAGGAAAAGAGAGAAATAGACAGATAGATACCTACTGACTTTCTAATCTCTAGGATTTTCCCTCTCTGGGAGCTCAAAACTAGGCAGAAAAAGAAATGTTATTGATGATCTCTTTTTATGGTTTCTCCAACAAAGAGAAGATCAAGAGAAACTGGACTCTTTGGGATGTAGAATGAGGGCCCAGCTTGGTGGAGGTTGTATCTAGTAGATAGGGTGAAGCTTCAGACAATTGTTCTAGTCTATGTAACAAGTTTTCTAAGAAGCTCATTCCCCAAAGAATAAGATTGAAGGTGTTGATTAAAGTCCTCCCTAAAGGAAGAGTTGGAAAAAAAGGGTTCTAATCACAAGGGTGAGGGCCAATTATGAGGGAATGACCACTTTCTACCCCTTACACTGCTAGACTACTGTTAGTGAGTTTCATAAAAACGCAGAATTTTGTTTTACTTCTTTTTAAGCTTTGTTGTTAACACACAAAACCTTTTGCTTTTTTTTTAGAGAGGAAAATGGAAGATGTCACTTACAGGATGGATCATAAATTGGGATGAAATGGGGGGGGGGGAAGATTGGGATTTCTTCCTCTTCCAGTTTATGAGGGGACTTCTTTTAGATTCCTGCATAGCAAATGGATTGAGATGAATTCTGATAACTCTAGCCAAGGTAGGGGCAGGAATAGGGACCTTTTAAATTTAGTTTGTACTTCTAATTCTGGTTTGCCAGAATCATCATCACCATCAGATGACGATAATGATACTAACAACAGCTACTATTAATATAGCCCCTTTGAGGTTTGCAAAGTACTTTACAAATAATATTTCATTTGAGCCTTACAACGACCATGGGAAGCAGGTGCTGTTATCCCCATTTTTATTCAATTGTGTCTGGCTCTTTGTGACCCCATTTGATACTGGAGTGGTTTACCATTTTCTTCTCCAGCTCATTTTATAGATGAGGAAAAACTGAGGCTAACTGGGTTAAGTGACTTGCCCAGAGTCATATAGCTGATAAGTGTTTGAGGCCAGATTTGAACTCAGGAAGATGAGTCTTCTTGACTCCACACCCAGAACAGATAAGGAAACTGAGGCAAATAGTCACACAGCCAATAAGTAACTGAGGTCATATGTAAATATTTAAATTCAGGTCTTCCTGACTTCAAGTCATAGTCAATCCACTAAGCTACTTAACTACTATCAATACAAATCTTTCAAACTCAGGGGCCTATTAGGAACAACCTCCCCAACTCTCCTCCTCTCCAAAATCACAAATCAATTGTGTTGAACACAATAATATGGACTTAAATGGTGGTTCTGAGATGATCTCCACTAAACTGAGTCACTGGTAGATGTCTTCATTCTGATCAAGAATTCCAGTTTTCATTTTGTCTCTCCACACTCAGATCAGCCTCTTGGCTAAACAACATATGCCAAAAGTGAACATGCCCACCCACATTTGAAACTTTTGCTTGTTTAGAAACAAAAGGAGGCTTCTTCACTGCCTTGGCTTGGCTCCAAGAAAATGAGGAGTTTGAAAATTATCATACAATGCTATCCCATGTCCTGTCCAAATTACCCTGATTGCTTATGAAAAGCATCTTTAATAAATATGAAAGAATACACACTAGGGGATCAAATTATGGCAAAAAGGAAGCAAAAGATCTTGATAACTCATTTGTTCAAAAAGTTGAAATTGGTTCTGATCAAAGGGAAAATCTTACATGAAGAGGTTAAAAACATCTCTTTTATTAAAAACAGAAACAATTCTAGAATTGTCAAGAAAGTATTTAGAAATTGTAACCAATTCTTAAATATTTTTCATGTGTTTTATTTTACCCCCATAGGCCAATATTAAAAGCAAAGGATACCCAACCCAATATACAGGAGAGGCTTTATTTTGATAACAAATAAGACGAAGGGATAGCATAATCCTAATTAAAGGGTTAATAAGTGCACATGGAACTGTCAATGAAAATTAAACTTTATAGAAAGCTCATTTTTATACTAGATGAGAACAAGTTACCTCCCTAGCCCTATCTTAAAAATTACACATGTAAATGTAAAAGGATATAAAAACATACAGATATACATCTACTTAATGTAAGGATTAAGTACACATGGAAAAGAACAAAAACTTAAGAAAGATCTAGTGTAACTTCTATCCTGTGGTCCATGGGTAGTGTTGAAGGGATCCATGAATTTAAATGGGAAAAAAAATTTAAGTTTTTAATTTTGCTAACCTTTCCTCTGTGATCTTATACCTTATATATTTTATGTATTTATAAACATTATTCTGAGAAGGATTCTATAAATTTCACCATATTACCCAAGAGCCCAAGGGCACAAAATTCAGAATTGCTGATCTAAATAAATCTATTTGATCTAAGAAATTAGAAATTTCATCCACAAAGGATTAGAAAAAAAACCACACTCATGAGAAAAAGTATGCAGTCATGAAATCACTTGAACCTAAAGAAATGTGACCTAATGAGTGAGTTTTGTAATTGAGATCATGTTCTCCCATAGTCTTATTTGTTATCAAAACAAAGCATCAGGTCTATGCTAGATTGTGCATCCTTTGGCGGACTGTCTTTTCATATTGGTCTGTGGGGAAAAAAAAGCCTATGAAAATATTTGAGATTTAATTACAATTTTTAAGTACTTTCTTGAGAGTCCTAAGGTCGAAATATCAATGAAAACAATTTCAAGGAATGTCTACAATCAGCAACTAAAGGTCTGGGGAAATGAAAGGAAGAGACAAAGCAGCTGGAATAAAATACATATGAATTCAATGAATCTCTATTTGTTCTTCAAGTATTCATAATTACCAGAATTAACCAGATGGTTTTTTAATCTCTTTCACTAGAATAGCCTGTAAGATGATAGGAAAGAATTTGAAACCAGTACAATATTTACAAGTTTACAAGCCAAACTCATCATGTTTCTGAACTTGGGGTAAGATAGACATACTATAATTAAATGACTAACTTCTACTCATGACCAAGAATCCTGCTGACTTGCCTGCCTGCACAAGCAAGAAAGCAGAAGGAAGAAGGTTCCAAACAGAAAGAGACTCTGTGTAATTGTATTTGTAAATATGAAAGGACACTACCCAGTTTGTTCTCTGAAGACTTCCTAAAAAACTGAAAAACTCTTGCTCCTCTTGTCATTCTGGGCAAACCCATGCATTCTTTCAAGGCAAGGAGCAGTCAGGTAGAACCCACAATTATATGTTTGGCAGCAGCCTCAAGAAGCAACATCATCCCTAAATAGTTTCCTTTAAAAAAAAATGCATTCCAGAGAACAGTTTTAGACAGAAAGAAAATGCTTCCAAGGCATTCAAGCAGCTGAAGCCAAGGATTGGTACTGGTAACTAATTGCTTCCTTTGGCTTTCCCATTCTCCACCTCAGGCACCTTAAAAAAAAAAGTTCTCTCTCACTCTTTTATTTCTTCCTGGTTGTTATGCTACTAGTTTCTTTTTGCCATAGTTTAGATCCTATTCCTCCTTTCTCTAACCCCGCAACTCTTGTCTTGTCTACGTAAAACAGTGTCTGGGTATAAAGTAGCAGTTTAATGTAAACTTAGTGACTAACAGGATTATTGTGAGATTCAAATATAAAGAGTATTTATAAGCTTTAAAGTGTTTATATGAATGTTAGCTGTTGTTGCCATCATCACCATCATCATCATCATCATCATCATGTCAATCATGACGATGCTGAAAGGCACTTGAGTACCACTTCTCAGAGACTCTATTACTGGACTTACATCCCACAGAAGAAAGAGAGAGAGAGTGTGTGTGTGTGTGTGTGTGTGTGTGTGTGTGTGTGTATGAGAAGCATTGTTTTTTGTGATAGCAAAGAACTGGAAGCAAAGTAGAAATCTATCAATTAGAAAATGGCTAAACAAATTATGCTATATAAATGAAATGTAACATAACCATATTGTAAGAAAGATCAGACCCCACCAAATGAAGTTATAGTAAAATGAAGGTTCTTTGACATGTTAAATGCCAAATGATCAATGCAGAGAAGCATGGGAAGATTTACATTAATTGATGCAGAGTGAAATAAGCAGGACCAAGAAGACAAAATGCACAACTATAATATGAATAGAAAGAAAAACCACACACCAAAAAATCAAGAGTGAATATAACATAATTATAAAGAGCATGTGGGAAGTTAGAATAAGAAAGAGAGAAGAGTTGAGAATGATTTCAAGCTTGTGTACCAGACAACTAATTGGAAGGATGATAAAGCATCAATATCAAAAGAAATGGGGGAATTAAACATTGGAGAGGGTTTGAGAAGAAAAGATAATGAATTCTATATTGTAATACCAGGAGGATTAGTGGAAAAAACTTAATCTTTGGAACCAATAATAAACCAATTATCTTTATTCTAAAGCTTATACTCTATAAGTATAAACTATGGTGGGGGTATGATGGTGGAAATTTTAGTTAAGATGATGCTGTTGTGGTGGGGCCAAGGAAAAGCTGACCAATTCATTCAAATTAGACTGAAATTTTGCTCTTCCTAAGTCAGTCTTCCTAAGATCTATTCTCTTAGAACTCCTTGTGGCCTCTGAAATTTGTCTCTCCCACTACAAAGAGGTTCCAGGTAAATATATATTGAAGTTGATCTATATAGAAAGCGGAAAAAATGTCTGAATCTATAATCATAATTTCAGTTGTGTTAAATTTAATGACTGCAAAACAAGTGATCAAATATGTTAGAGATGACATGAGATGACTTCAAAAGGCAAAACCCCACCAAATTTAAATATAAGTGGAAAGTTATTTGATCTGTCAG